>NW_027518710.1:32500-67500 GCF_043159265.1 Tasmannia lanceolata
TTCTGAAGACGCAACGAGACGCGACGGGTTTGCGCCCAGACGCGACGGGACGTGCGGGATCTGCGCCCAGCCATGCCTACACCCGCCGACTTGCTGCGGGAGCTGCTCGCCCAAGCATGCCTAGCTTGCGAGGCCTGCGTGCAAGGCTAGTGTGCAAGGCTCGTGGGCAAGGCTAGTGCGCAAGGCTAGTGCCCAAGGTCTGTGTGCAAGGCTAGTGCCCAAGGCTAGTGCGCAAGGCTAGTGCCCAAGGCTAGTGAGCAAGGCCTGTGTGCAAGGCTAGTGTGCAAGGCTTGTACGCAAGGCTAGTGTGCAAGGCTGGTGTGCAAGGCTTGTGGGCAAGGCTGGTGCGCAAGGCTAGTGCCCAAGGGTTGTGTGCAAGGCTAGTGCCCAAGGGTAGTGCGCAAGGCTCGTGCCCAAGGCTAGTGCGCAAGG
Organism: Tasmannia lanceolata; assembly: GCF_043159265.1. Lineage (NCBI taxonomy): Eukaryota > Viridiplantae > Streptophyta > Magnoliopsida > Canellales > Winteraceae > Tasmannia > Tasmannia lanceolata. The sequence continues at coordinate 32,933 of NW_027518710.1, forward strand.
CTTGTGTGCAAGGCTAGTGCGATGGGCCAGTGCCCAAGGCTTGTGAGCAAGGCTTGTATGCATGGCTTGTGTGCAAGGCTTGTGTGCATGGCTTGTGCGCAAGGCTTGTGTCCAAGGCTTTTGTGCAAGGCTCGTGCGCAAGGCTAGTGTGCAAGGCTTGTGCGCATTGGCAGGTAGCCCACCACCATGCACGATCCAAATGCCACTCAAGCGACAACACGGTGCCAAGCCGGGCATGGTGTGCACTCAAAACCAATCAACGGACAGAGGTCATGCGTCATGGGGGGGATCTAGCAAGGCCATGGGGAAGGTCATGGAGGACCTTGGAAGCAAGCGCAAGACGAGAGCGAATCGAACAAGGGGCCAGGACGGGGCCTTGTGCCCATGGTCTTCGCAAGACTGCGTCCAAGGCGCCCGAAAGCCCAAGGGAACCCAAACCCGGCCGACACTTGCAATCGCACATGCTCTCTGCAACACACCATCAATGCCGCCCAACGGGGCCAGCACGAGCAGTCATCCGCGGTCCCCTGGCCCTGCGCACGTTTGTCTTTGAAACCGAGCATCAATGCCACAGAAAGTGCTGGGGCGCCACCTGGAGCCATCATCCGCGTTGCCATGGCTCGCTTGGCCTTGGCTTGCCAGTCCCCGACACGAGCAATCGCGCATTTTCTTTGCAACCGACCATCAATGCCGCCCAACGAGGCCAGCACGAGCAGTCATCCGCGGTCCCCTGGTCCTGCGCACGTTTGTCTTTGAAACCGAGCATCAATGCCACAGAAAGTGCCGGGGCGCCAGCTGGAGCCATCATCCGCGTTGCCATGGCTCGCTTGGCCTTGGCTTGCCAGTCCCCGACACGAGCAATCGCGCATTTTCTTTGCAACCGACCATCAATGCCGCCCAACGAGGCCAGCACGAGCAGTCATCCGCGGTCCCCTGGCCCTGCGCACGTTTGTCTTTGAAACCGAGCATCAATGCCACAGAAAGTGCCGGGGCGCCAGCTGGAGCCATAATCCGCGTTGCCATGGCTCGCTTGGCCTTGGCTTGCCAGTCCCCGACAGGAGCAATCGCGCATTTTCTTTGCAACCGACCATCAATGCTGCCCAACGAGGCCAGCACGAGCAGTCATCCGCGGTCCCCTGGCCCTGCGCACGTTTGTCTTTGAAACCGAGCATCAATGCCACAGAAAGTGCCGGGGCGCCAGCTGGAGCCATCATCCGCGTTGCCATGGCTCGCTTGGCCTTGGCTTGCCAGTCCCCGACACGAGCAATCGCGCATTTTCTTTGCAACCGACCATCAATGCCGCCCAACGAGGCCAGCACGAGCAGTCATCCGCGGTCCCCTGGCCCTGCGCACGTTTGTCTTTGAAACCGAGCATCAATGCCACAGAAAGTGCCCGGGCGCCAGCTGGAGCCATCATCCGACGTGCCATGGCTTTGGTCCCATGGTCTTCGCAACCGAGCATTCGTGACACCCGACGGGGCCAGGACACCAACCCTTCCGACACGAGCATTCGCGCATGTTCTTTGGCCACACAACGGCGCCAGCACGAGCAAAATCATCAGCGGTGCGGTGGCCTTGCACGGCCTTTTGTCTTTGGAACCAACCATCAGTGCCACGGGAAGTGCCGGAGACCCGGCATCCGCGGTGCCAAGTCATTGCGCCCTTGGTCTCTGCAGCGGGGCATGCCGGGCACTCCCAACCATTGCAAGCAAGCAAGCAAGCAAGAAAGAAAGTAAGTAAGTAAGTATTACATATAGGGGCGGGACATGCGGGGAGTTCTGCGAAACGTGCACTACGGGGCACACGCGTACCTACCGGGGCATACCGACCCCTATTGGGGCACACGTGTGCATATCGGGGCATACCGGGCCTATCAGGGCACACGCGTACATACCGGGGCATACCGAGCCCTACTGGGGCACACGTGCGCATATCGGGGCGTACCAAGCCTATCGGGGCATTCGCATGTATCCCAAGGCATACCGAGTCTATCCGGGCATACGCGTTCATACCGGGGCGTAACGGGCCTATCGGGGCATACTTGGGCATATCCGGGCAAAAAATGCCCAAAACTTGCGCAACCTTGGCAACCGTGGTCCATTCCTCACTATATGCCATGGCCTTGTGCCCATGGTCTTCACAAGACAGCATCCAAGGCGCCTGAAAGGCCAAGGGAGCCCAACCCAGCAATGCCCAGCCAAGGCCAGGCATTCCAGTGCCTGCCCGGGCAAAAACGCCCAAAGCATGCCCCATTCCTTAGCCTATCCAGGCAAAAACGCCCAAAACCAGCCCATTCCAGTGCCTATCCGGGCAAAAACGCCCAAAGCATGCCCATTCCTTAGCCTGTCCAGGCAAAAACGCCCAAAACCAGCACATTCCAGTGCCTATCCGGGCAAAAACGCCCTAAACCTGCGCATTCCAGCGCCCCGCAGCATGCCACCCTCCTATAGGGTTTGCGCAACCAACCCGCCTAACCACCAGTGGCAACCAAAGGTGCTGTTAGCGACGACTTCTGAAGACGCAACGAGACGCGACGGGTTTGCGCCCAGACGCGACGAGACGATGCGGGATCTGCGCCCAACCATGCCTACACCCGCCGACTTGTTGCGGGAGCTGCTTGCCCAAGCATGCCTAGCGTGCAAGGCCTGCGTGCCCAAGGTCTGTGTGCAAGGCTAGTGCCCAAGGCTAGTCCGCAAGGCTAGTGCCCAAGGCTAGTGAGCAAGGCCTGGGTGCAAGGCTAGTGTGCAAGGCTTGTATGCAAGGCTAGTGTGCAAGGCTGCTGTGCAAGGCTTGTGGGCAAGGCTGGTGCGCAAGGCTAGTGCCCAAGGGTTGTGTGCAAGGCTAGTGCCCAAGGCTAGTGCGCAAGGCTCGTGCCCAAGGCTAGTTCGCAAGGCTTGTGTGCAAGGCTAGTGCGATGGGCCAGTGCCCAAGGCTTGTGAGCAAGGCTTGTATGCATGGCTTGTGCGCAAGGCTTGTGTCCAAGGCTTTTGTGCAAGGCTCGTGCGCAAGGCTAGTGTGCAAGGCTTGTGCGCATTGGCAGGTAGCCCACCACCATGCACGATCCAAATGCCACTCACGCGACAACACGGTGCCAAGCCGGGCATGGTGTGCACTCAAAACCAATCAACGGACAGAGGTCATGCGTCATGGGGGGGATCTAGCAAGGCCATGGGGAAGGTCATGGAGGACCTTGGAAGCAAGCGCAAGACGAGAGCGAATCGAACAAGGGGCCAGAACGGGGCCTTGTGCCCATGGTCTTCGCAAGACTGCGTCCAAGGCGCCCGAAAGCCCAAGGGAACCCAAACCCGGCCGACACTTGCAATCGCACATGCTCTCAGCAACACACCATCAATGCTGCCCAACGGGGCCAGCACGAGCAGTCATCCGCGGTCCCCTGGCCCTGCGCACGTTTGTCTTTGAAACCGAGCATCAATGCCACAGAAAGTGCCGGGGCGCCAGCTGGAGCCATCATCCGCGTTGCCATGGCTCGCTTGGCCTTGGCTTGCCAGTCCCCGACACGAGCAATCGCGCATTTTCTTTGCAACCGACCATCAATGCCGCCCAACGAGGCCAGCACGAGCAGTCATCCGCGGTCCCCTGGTCCTGCGCACGTTTGTCTTTGAAACCGAGCATCAATGCCACAGAAAGTGCCGGGGCGCCAGCTGGAGCCATCATCCGCGTTGCCATGGCTCGCTTGGCCTTGGCTTGCCAGTCCCCGACAGGAGCAATCGCGCATTTTCTTTGCAACCGACCATCAATGCTGCCCAACGAGGCCAGCACGAGCAGTCATCCGCGGTCCCCTGGCCCTGCGCACGTTTGTCTTTGAAACCGAGCATCAATGCCACAGAAAGTGCCGGGGCGCCAGCTGGAGCCATCATCCGCGTTGCCATGGCTCGCTTGGCCTTGGCTTGCCAGTCCCCGACACGAGCAATCGCGCATTTTCTTTGCAACCGACCATCAATGCCGCCCAACGAGGCCAGCACGAGCAGTCATCCGCGGTCCCCTGGCCCTGCGCACGTTTGTCTTTGAAACCGAGCATCAATGCCACAGAAAGTGCCCGGGCTCCAGCTGGAGCCATCATCCGACGTGCCATGGCTTTGGTCCCATGGTCTTCGCAACCGAGCATTCGTGACACCCGACGGGGCCAGGACACCAACCCTTCCGACACGAGCATTCGCGCATGTTCTTTGGCCACACAACGGCGCCAGCACGAGCAAAATCATCAGCGGTGCGGTGGCCTTGCACGGCCTTTTGTCTTTGGAACCAACCATCAGTGCCACGGGAAGTGCCGGAGTCCCGGCATCCGCGGTGCCAAGTCATTGCGCCCTTGGTCTCTGCAGCGGGGCATGCCGGGCACTCCCAACCATTGCAAGCAAGCAAGAAAGAAAGTAAGTAAGTAAGTAAGTATTACATATAGGGGCGGGACATGCGGGGAGTTCTGCGAAACGTGCACTACGGGGCACACGCGTACCTACCGGGGCATACCGACCCCTATTGGGGCACACGTGTGCATATCGGGGCATACCGGGCCTATCAGGGCACACGCGTACATACCGGGGCATACCGAGCCCTACTGGGGCACACGTGCGCATATCGGGGCGTACCAAGCCTATCGGGGCATTCGCATGTATCCCAAGGCATACCGAGTCTATCCGGGCATACGCGTTCATACCGGGGCGTAACGGGCCTATCGGGGCATACTTGGGCATATCCGGGCAAAAAATGCCCAAAACTTGCGCAACCTTGGCAACCGTGGTCCATTCCTCACTATATGCCATGGCCTTGTGCCCATGGTCTTCACAAGACAGCATCCAAGGCGCCTGAAAGGCCAAGGGAGCCCAACCCAGCAATGCCCAGCCAAGGCCAGGCATTCCAGTGCCTGCCCGGGCAAAAACGCCCAAAGCATGCCCCATTCCTTAGCCTATCCAGGCAAAAACGCCCAAAACCAGCCCATTCCAGTGCCTATCCGGGCAAAAACGCCCAAAGCATGCCCATTCCTTAGCCTGTCCAGGCAAAAACGCCCAAAACCAGCACATTCCAGTGCCTATCCGGGCAAAAACGCCCTAAACCTGCGCATTCCAGCGCCCCGCAGCATGCCACCCTCCTATAGGGTTTGCGCAACCAACCCGCCTAACCACCAGTGGCAACCAAAGGTGCTGTTAGCGACGACTTCTGAAGACGCAACGAGACGCGACGGGTTTGCGCCCAGACGCGACGAGACGATGCGGGATCTGCGCCCAACCATGCCTACACCCGCCGACTTGTTGCGGGAGCTGCTTGCCCAAGCATGCCTAGCGTGCAAGGCCTGCGTGCCCAAGGTCTGTGTGCAAGGCTAGTGCCCAAGGCTAGTGCGCAAGGCTAGTGCCCAAGGCTAGTGAGCAAGGCCTGGGTGCAAGGCTAGTGTGCAAGGCTTGTATGCAAGGCTAGTGTGCAAGGCTGCTGTGCAAGGCTTGTGGGCAAGGCTGGTGCGCAAGGCTAGTGCCCAAGGGTTGTGTGCAAGGCTAGTGCCCAAGGCTAGTGCGCAAGGCTCGTGCCCAAGGCTAGTTCGCAAGGCTTGTGTGCAAGGCTAGTGCGATGGGCCAGTGCCCAAGGCTTGTGAGCAAGGCTTGTATGCATGGCTTGTGCGCAAGGCTTGTGTCCAAGGCTTTTGTGCAAGGCTCGTGCGCAAGGCTAGTGTGCAAGGCTTGTGCGCATTGGCAGGTAGCCCACCACCATGCACGATCCAAATGCCACTCACGCGACAACACGGTGCCAAGCCGGGCATGGTGTGCATTCAAAACCAATCAACGGACAGAGGTCATGCGTCATGGGGGGGATCTAGCAAGGCCATGGGGAAGGTCATGGAGGACCTTGGAAGCAAGCGCAAGACGAGAGCGAATCGAACAAGGGGCCAGGACGGGGCCTTGTGCCCATGGTCTTCGCAAGACTGCGTCCAAGGCGCCCGAAAGCCCAAGGGAACCCAAACCCGGCCGACACTTGCAATCGCACATGCTCTCTGCAACACACCATCAATGCCGCCCAACGGGGCCAGCACGAGCAGTCATCCGCGGTCCCCTGGCCCTGCGCACGTTTGTCTTTGAAACCGAGCATCAATGCCACAGAAAGTGCCGGGGCGCCAGCTGGAGCCATCATCCGCGTTGCCATGGCTCGCTTGGCCTTGGCTTGCCAGGCCCCGACAGGAGCAATCGCGCATTTTCTTTGCAACCGACCATCAATGCCGCCCAACGGGGCCAGCACGAGCAGTCATCCGCGGTCCCCTGGCCCTGCGCACGTTTGTCTTTGAAACCGAGCATCAATGCCACAGAAAGTGCCCGGGCTCCAGCTGGAGCCATCATCCGACGTGCCATGGCTTTGGTCCCATGGTCTTCGCAACCGAGCATTCGTGACACCCGACGGGGCCAGGACACCAACCCTTCCGACACGAGCATTCGCGCATGTTCTTTGGCCACACAACGGCGCCAGCACGAGCAAAATCATCAGCGGTGCGGTGGCCTTGCACGGCCTTTTGTCTTTGGAACCAACCATCAGTGCCACGGGAAGTGCCGGAGACCCGGCATCCGCGGTGCCAAGTCATTGCGCCCTTGGTCTCTGCAGCGGGGCATGCCGGGCACTCCCAACCATTGCAAGCAAGCAAGCAAGCAAGAAAGAAAGTAAGTAAGTAAGTATTACATATAGGGGCGGGACATGCGGGGAGTTCTGCGAAACGTGCACTACGGGGCACACGCGTACCTACCGGGGCATACCGACCCCTATTGGGGCACACGTGTGCATATCGGGGCATACCGGGCCTATCAGGGCACACGCGTACATACCGGGGCATACCGAGCCCTACTGGGGCACACGTGCGCATATCGGGGCGTACCAAGCCTATCGGGGCATTCGCATGTATCCCAAGGCATACCGAGTCTATCCGGGCATACGCGTTCATACCGGGGCGTAACGGGCCTATCGGGGCATACTTGGGCATATCCGGGCAAAAAATGCCCAAAACTTGCGCAACCTTGGCAACCGTGGTCCATTCCTCACTATATGCCATGGCCTTGTGCCCATGGTCTTCACAAGACAGCATCCAAGGCGCCTGAAAGGCCAAGGGAGCCCAACCCAGCAATGCCCAGCCAAGGCCAGGCATTCCAGTGCCTGCCCGGGCAAAAACGCCCAAAGCATGCCCCATTCCTTAGCCTATCCAGGCAAAAACGCCCAAAACCAGCCCATTCCAGTGCCTATCCGGGCAAAAACGCCCAAAGCATGCCCATTCCTTAGCCTGTCCAGGCAAAAACGCCCAAAACCAGCACATTCCAGTGCCTATCCGGGCAAAAACGCCCTAAACCTGCGCATTCCAGCGCCCCGCAGCATGCCACCCTCCTATAGGGTTTGCGCAACCAACCCGCCTAACCACCAGTGGCAACCAAAGGTGCTGTTAGCGACGACTTCTGAAGACGCAACGAGACGCGACGGGTTTGCGCCCAGACGCGACGAGACGATGCGGGATCTGCGCCCAACCATGCCTACACCCGCCGACTTGTTGCGGGAGCTGCTTGCCCAAGCATGCCTAGCGTGCAAGGCCTGCGTGCCCAAGGTCTGTGTGCAAGGCTAGTGCCCAAGGCTAGTGCGCAAGGCTAGTGCCCAAGGCTAGTGAGCAAGGCCTGGGTGCAAGGCTAGTGTGCAAGGCTTGTATGCAAGGCTAGTGCGCAAGGCTGCTGTGCAAGGCTTGTGGGCAAGGCTGGTGCGCAAGGCTAGTGCCCAAGGGTTGTGTGCAAGGCTAGTGCCCAAGGCTAGTGCCCAAGGCTAGTGCGCAAGGCTCGTGCCCAAGGCTAGTTCGCAAGGCTTGTGTGCAAGGCTAGTGCGATGGGCCAGTGCCCAAGGCTTGTGAGCAAGGCTTGTATGCATGGCTTGTGCGCAAGGCTTGTGTCCAAGGCTTTTGTGCAAGGCTCGTGCGCAAGGCTAGTGTGCAAGGCTTGTGCGCATTGGCAGGTAGCCCACCACCATGCACGATCCAAATGCCACTCACGCGACAACACGGTGCCAAGCCGGGCATGGTGTGCACTCAAAACCAATCAACGGACAGAGGTCATGCGTCATGGGGGGGATCTAGCAAGGCCATGGGGAAGGTCATGGAGGACCTTGGAAGCAAGCGCAAGACGAGAGCGAATCGAACAAGGGGCCAGGACGGGGCCTTGTGCCCATGGTCTTCGCAAGACTGCGTCCAAGGCGCCCGAAAGCCCAAGGGAACCCAAACCCGGCCGACACTTGCAATCGCACATGCTCTCTGCAACACACCATCAATGCCGCCCAACGGGGCCAGCACGAGCAGTCATCCGCGGTCCCCTGGCCCTGCGCACGTTTGTCTTTGAAACCGAGCATCAATGCCACAGAAAGTGCCGGGGCGCCAGCTGGAGCCATCATCCGCGTTGCCATGGCTCGCTTGGCCTTGGCTTGCCAGGCCCCGACAGGAGCAATCGCGCATTTTCTTTGCAACCGACCATCAATGCCGCCCAACGGGGCCAGCACGAGCAGTCATCCGCGGTCCCCTGGCCCTGCGCACGTTTGTCTTTGAAACCGAGCATCAATGCCACAGAAAGTGCCGGGGCGCCAGCTGGAGCCATCATCCGCGTTGCCATGGCTCGCTTGGCCTTGGCTTGCCAGTCCCCGACACGAGCAATCGCGCATTTTCTTTGCAACCGACCATCAATGCCGCCCAACGAGGCCAGCACGAGCAGTCATCCGCGGTCCCCTGGCCCTGCGCACGTTTGTCTTTGAAACCGAGCATCAATGCCACAGAAAGTGCCCGGGCTCCAGCTGGAGCCATCATCCGACGTGCCATGGCTTTGGTCCCATGGTCTTCGCAACCGAGCATTCGTGACACCCGACGGGGCCAGGAAACCAACCCTTCCGACACGAGCATTCGCGCATGTTCTTTGGCCACACAACGGCGCCAGCACGAGCAAAATCATCAGCGGTGCGGTGGCCTTGCACGGCCTTTTGTCTTTGGAACCAACCATCAGTGCCACGGGAAGTGCCGGAGACCCGGCATCCGCGGTGCCAAGTCATTGCGCCCTTGGTCTCTGCAGCGGGGCATGCCGGGCACTCCCAACCATTGCAAGCAAGCAAGCAAGCAAGAAAGAAAGTAAGTAAGTAAGTATTACATATAGGGGCGGGACATGCGGGGAGTTCTGCGAAACGTGCACTACGGGGCACACGCGTACCTACCGGGGCATACCGACCCCTATTGGGGCACACGTGTGCATATCGGGGCATACCGGGCCTATCAGGGCACACGCGTACATACCGGGGCATACCGAGCCCTACTGGGGCACACGTGCGCATATCGGGGCGTACCAAGCCTATCGGGGCATTCGCATGTATCCCAAGGCATACCGAGTCTATCCGGGCATACGCGTTCATACCGGGGCGTAACGGGCCTATCGGGGCATACTTGGGCATATCCGGGCAAAAAATGCCCAAAACTTGCGCAACCTTGGCAACCGTGGTCCATTCCTCACTATATGCCATGGCCTTGTGCCCATGGTCTTCACAAGACAGCATCCAAGGCGCCTGAAAGGCCAAGGGAGCCCAACCCAGCAATGCCCAGCCAAGGCCAGGCATTCCAGTGCCTGCCCGGGCAAAAACGCCCAAAGCATGCCCCATTCCTTAGCCTATCCAGGCAAAAACGCCCAAAACCAGCCCATTCCAGTGCCTATCCGGGCAAAAACGCCCAAAGCATGCCCATTCCTTAGCCTGTCCAGGCAAAAACGCCCAAAACCAGCACATTCCAGTGCCTATCCGGGCAAAAACGCCCTAAACCTGCGCATTCCAGCGCCCCGCAGCATGCCACCCTCCTATAGGGTTTGCGCAACCAACCCGCCTAACCACCAGTGGCAACCAAAGGTGCTGTTAGCGACGACTTCTGAAGACGCAACGAGACGCGACGGGTTTGCGCCCAGACGCGACGAGACGATGCGGGATCTGCGCCCAACCATGCCTACACCCGCCGACTTGTTGCGGGAGCTGCTTGCCCAAGCATGCCTAGCGTGCAAGGCCTGCGTGCCCAAGGTCTGTGTGCAAGGCTAGTGCCCAAGGCTAGTGCGCAAGGCTAGTGCCCAAGGCTAGTGAGCAAGGCCTGGGTGCAAGGCTAGTGTGCAAGGCTTGTATGCAAGGCTAGTGTGCAAGGCTGCTGTGCAAGGCTTGTGGGCAAGGCTGGTGCGCAAGGCTAGTGCCCAAGGGTTGTGTGCAAGGCTAGTGCCCAAGGCTAGTGCGCAAGGCTCGTGCCCAAGGCTAGTTCGCAAGGCTTGTGTGCAAGGCTAGTGCGATGGGCCAGTGCCCAAGGCTTGTGAGCAAGGCTTGTATGCATGGCTTGTGCGCAAGGCTTGTGTCCAAGGCTTTTGTGCAAGGCTCGTGCGCAAGGCTAGTGTGCAAGGCTTGTGCGCATTGGCAGGTAGCCCACCACCATGCACGATCCAAATGCCACTCACGCGACAACACGGTGCCAAGCCGGGCATGGTGTGCACTCAAAACCAATCAACGGACAGAGGTCATGCGTCATGGGGGGGATCTAGCAAGGCCATGGGGAAGGTCATGGAGGACCTTGGAAGCAAGCGCAAGACGAGAGCGAATCGAACAAGGGGCCAGGACGGGGCCTTGTGCCCATGGTCTTCGCAAGACTGCGTCCAAGGCGCCCGAAAGCCCAAGGGAACCCAAACCCGGCCGACACTTGCAATCGCACATGCTCTCTGCAACACACCATCAATGCCGCCCAACGGGGCCAGCACGAGCAGTCATCCGCGGTCCCCTGGCCCTGCGCACGTTTGTCTTTGAAACCGAGCATCAATGCCACAGAAAGTGCCGGGGCGCCAGCTGGAGCCATCATCCGCGTTGCCATGGCTCGCTTGGCCTTGGCTTGCCAGGCCCCGACAGGAGCAATCGCGCATTTTCTTTGCAACCGACCATCAATGCCGCCCAACGGGGCCAGCACGAGCAGTCATCCGCGGTCCCCTGGCCCTGCGCACGTTTGTCTTTGAAACCGAGCATCAATGCCACAGAAAGTGCCCGGGCTCCAGCTGGAGCCATCATCCGACGTGCCATGGCTTTGGTCCCATGGTCTTCGCAACCGAGCATTCGTGACACCCGACGGGGCCAGGAAACCAACCCTTCCGACACGAGCATTCGCGCATGTTCTTTGGCCACACAACGGCGCCAGCACGAGCAAAATCATCAGCGGTGCGGTGGCCTTGCACGGCCTTTTGTCTTTGGAACCAACCATCAGTGCCACGGGAAGTGCCGGAGACCCGGCATCCGCGGTGCCAAGTCATTGCGCCCTTGGTCTCTGCAGCGGGGCATGCCGGGCACTCCCAACCATTGCAAGCAAGCAAGCAAGCAAGAAAGAAAGTAAGTAAGTAAGTATTACATATAGGGGCGGGACATGCGGGGAGTTCTGCGAAACGTGCACTACGGGGCACACGCATACCTACCGGGGCATACCGACCCCTATTGGGGCACACGTGTGCATATCGGGGCATACCGGGCCTATCAGGGCACACGCGTACATACCGGGGCATACCGAGCCCTACTGGGGCACACGTGCGCATATCGGGGCGTACCAAGCCTATCGGGGCATTCGCATGTATCCCAAGGCATACCGAGTCTATCCGGGCATACGCGTTCATACCGGGGCGTAACGGGCCTATCGGGGCATACTTGGGCATATCCGGGCAAAAAATGCCCAAAACTTGCGCAACCTTGGCAACCGTGGTCCATTCCTCACTATATGCCATGGCCTTGTGCCCATGGTCTTCACAAGACAGCATCCAAGGCGCCTGAAAGGCCAAGGGAGCCCAACCCAGCAATGCCCAGCCAAGGCCAGGCATTCCAGTGCCTGCCCGGGCAAAAACGCCCAAAGCATGCCCCATTCCTTAGCCTATCCAGGCAAAAACGCCCAAAACCAGCCCATTCCAGTGCCTATCCGGGCAAAAACGCCCAAAGCATGCCCATTCCTTAGCCTGTCCAGGCAAAAACGCCCAAAACCAGCACATTCCAGTGCCTATCCGGGCAAAAACGCCCTAAACCTGCGCATTCCAGCGCCCCGCAGCATGCCACCCTCCTATAGGGTTTGCGCAACCAACCCGCCTAACCACCAGTGGCAACCAAAGGTGCTGTTAGCGACGACTTCTGAAGACGCAACGAGACGCGACGGGTTTGCGCCCAGACGCGACGAGACGATGCGGGATCTGCGCCCAACCATGCCTACACCCGCCGACTTGTTGCGGGAGCTGCTTGCCCAAGCATGCCTAGCGTGCAAGGCCTGCGTGCCCAAGGTCTGTGTGCAAGGCTAGTGCCCAAGGCTAGTGCGCAAGGCTAGTGCCCAAGGCTAGTGAGCAAGGCCTGGGTGCAAGGCTAGTGTGCAAGGCTTGTATGCAAGGCTAGTGTGCAAGGCTGCTGTGCAAGGCTTGTGGGCAAGGCTGGTGCGCAAGGCTAGTGCCCAAGGGTTGTGTGCAAGGCTAGTGCCCAAGGCTAGTGCGCAAGGCTCGTGCCCAAGGCTAGTTCGCAAGGCTTGTGTGCAAGGCTAGTGCGATGGGCCAGTGCCCAAGGCTTGTGAGCAAGGCTTGTATGCATGGCTTGTGCGCAAGGCTTGTGTCCAAGGCTTTTGTGCAAGGCTCGTGCGCAAGGCTAGTGTGCAAGGCTTGTGCGCATTGGCAGGTAGCCCACCACCATGCACGATCCAAATGCCACTCACGCGACAACACGGTGCCAAGCCGGGCATGGTGTGCACTCAAAACCAATCAACGGACAGAGGTCATGCGTCATGGGGGGGATCTAGCAAGGCCATGGGGAAGGTCATGGAGGACCTTGGAAGCAAGCGCAAGACGAGAGCGAATCGAACAAGGGGCCAGGACGGGGCCTTGTGCCCATGGTCTTCGCAAGACTGCGTCCAAGGCGCCCGAAAGCCCAAGGGAACCCAAACCCGGCCGACACTTGCAATCGCACATGCTCTCTGCAACACACCATCAATGCCGCCCAACGGGGCCAGCACGAGCAGTCATCCGCGGTCCCCTGGCCCTGCGCACGTTTGTCTTTGAAACCGAGCATCAATGCCACAGAAAGTGCCGGGGCGCCAGCTGGAGCCATCATCCGCGTTGCCATGGCTCGCTTGGCCTTGGCTTGCCAGGCCCCGACAGGAGCAATCGCGCATTTTCTTTGCAACCGACCATCAATGCCGCCCAACGGGGCCAGCACGAGCAGTCATCCGCGGTCCCCTGGCCCTGCGCACGTTTGTCTTTGAAACCGAGCATCAATGCCACAGAAAGTGCCGGGGCGCCAGCTGGAGCCATCATCCGCGTTGCCATGGCTCGCTTGGCCTTGGCTTGCCAGTCCCCGACAGGAGCAATCGCTCATTTTCTTTGCAACCGACCATCAATGCTGCCCAACGAGGCCAGCACGAGCAGTCATCCGCGGTCCCCTGGCCCTGCGCATGTTTGTCTTTGAAACCGAGCATCAATGCCACAGAAAGTGCCGGGGCGCCAGCTGGAGCCATCATCCGACGTGCCATGGCTTTGGTCCCATGGTCTTCGCAACCGAGCATTCGTGACACCCGACGGGGCCAGGACACCAACCCTTCCGACAGGAGCATTCGCGCATGTTCTTTGGCCACACAACGGCGCCAGCACGAGCAAAATCATCAGCGGTGCGGTGGCCTTGCACGGCCTTTTGTCTTTGGAACCAACCATCAGTGCCACGGGAAGTGCCGGAGTCCCGGCATCCGCGGTGCCAAGTCATTGCGCCCTTGGTCTCTGCAGCGGGGCATGCCGGGCACTCCCAACCATTGCAAGCAAGCAAGAAAGAAAGTAAGTAAGTAAGTAAGTATTACATATAGGGGCGGGACATGCGGGGAGTTCTGCGAAACGTGCACTACGGGGCACACGCGTACCTACCGGGGCATACCGACCCCTATTGGGGCACACGTGTGCATATCGGGGCATACCGGGCCTATCAGGGCACACGCGTACATACCGGGGCATACCGAGCCCTACTGGGGCACACGTGCGCATATCGGGGCGTACCAAGCCTATCGGGGCATTCGCATGTATCCCAAGGCATACCGAGTCTATCCGGGCATACGCGTTCATACCGGGGCGTAACGGGCCTATCGGGGCATACTTGGGCATATCCGGGCAAAAAATGCCCAAAACTTGCGCAACCTTGGCAACCGTGGTCCATTCCTCACTATATGCCATGGCCTTGTGCCCATGGTCTTCACAAGACAGCATCCAAGGCGCCTGAAAGGCCAAGGGAGCCCAACCCAGCAATGCCCAGCCAAGGCCAGGCATTCCAGTGCCTGCCCGGGCAAAAACGCCCAAAGCATGCCCCATTCCTTAGCCTATCCAGGCAAAAACGCCCAAAACCAGCCCATTCCAGTGCCTATCCGGGCAAAAACGCCCAAAGCATGCCCATTCCTTAGCCTGTCCAGGCAAAAACGCCCAAAACCAGCACATTCCAGTGCCTATCCGGGCAAAAACGCCCTAAACCTGCGCATTCCAGCGCCCCGCAGCATGCCACCCTCCTATAGGGTTTGCGCAACCAACCCGCCTAACCACCAGTGGCAACCAAAGGTGCTGTTAGCGACGACTTCTGAAGACGCAACGAGACGCGACGGGTTTGCGCCCAGACGCGACGAGACGATGCGGGATCTGCGCCCAACCATGCCTACACCCGCCGACTTGTTGCGGGAGCTGCTTGCCCAAGCATGCCTAGCGTGCAAGGCCTGCGTGCCCAAGGTCTGTGTGCAAGGCTAGTGCCCAAGGCTAGTGCGCAAGGCTAGTGCCCAAGGCTAGTGAGCAAGGCCTGGGTGCAAGGCTAGTGTGCAAGGCTTGTATGCAAGGCTAGTGTGCAAGGCTGCTGTGCAAGGCTTGTGGGCAAGGCTGGTGCGCAAGGCTAGTGCCCAAGGGTTGTGTGCAAGGCTAGTGCCCAAGGCTAGTGCGCAAGGCTCGTGCCCAAGGCTAGTTCGCAAGGCTTGTGTGCAAGGCTAGTGCGATGGGCCAGTGCCCAAGGCTTGTGAGCAAGGCTTGTATGCATGGCTTGTGCGCAAGGCTTGTGTCCAAGGCTTTTGTGCAAGGCTCGTGCGCAAGGCTAGTGTGCAAGGCTTGTGCGCATTGGCAGGTAGCCCACCACCATGCACGATCCAAATGCCACTCACGCGACAACACGGTGCCAAGCCGGGCATGGTGTGCACTCAAAACCAATCAACGGACAGAGGTCATGCGTCATGGGGGGGATCTAGCAAGGCCATGGGGAAGGTCATGGAGGACCTTGGAAGCAAGCGCAAGACGAGAGCGAATCGAACAAGGGGCCAGGACGGGGCCTTGTGCCCATGGTCTTCGCAAGACTGCGTCCAAGGCGCCCGAAAGCCCAAGGGAACCCAAACCCGGCCGACACTTGCAATCGCACATGCTCTCTGCAACACACCATCAATGCCGCCCAACGGGGCCAGCACGAGCAGTCATCCGCGGTCCCCTGGCCCTGCGCACGTTTGTCTTTGAAACCGAGCATCAATGCCACAGAAAGTGCCGGGGCGCCAGCTGGAGCCATCATCCGCGTTGCCATGGCTCGCTTGGCCTTGGCTTGCCAGGCCCCGACAGGAGCAATCGCGCATTTTCTTTGCAACCGACCATCAATGCCGCCCAACGGGGCCAGCACGAGCAGTCATCCGCGGTCCCCTGGCCCTGCGCACGTTTGTCTTTGAAACCGAGCATCAATGCCACAGAAAGTGCCGGGGCGCCAGCTGGAGCCATCATCCGCGTTGCCATGGCTCGCTTGGCCTTGGCTTGCCAGTCCCCGACACGAGCAATCGCGCATTTTCTTTGCAACCGACCATCAATGCCGCCCAACGAGGCCAGCACGAGCAGTCATCCGCGGTCCCCTGGCCCTGCGCACGTTTGTCTTTGAAACCGAGCATCAATGCCACAGAAAGTGCCGGGGCGCCAGCTGGAGCCATCATCCGACGTGCCATGGCTTTGGTCCCATGGTCTTCGCAACCGAGCATTCGTGACACCCGACGGGGCCAGGACACCAACCCTTCCGACAGGAGCATTCGCGCATGTTCTTTGGCCACACAAAGGCGCCAGCACGAGCAAAATCATCCGCGGTGCGGTGGCCTTGCACGGCCTTTTGTCTTTGGAACCAACCATCAGTGCCACGGGAAGTGCCGGAGTCCCGGCATCCGCGGTGCCAAGTCATTGCGCCCTTGGTCTCTGCAGCGGGGCATGCCGGGCACTCCCAACCATTGCAAGCAAGCAAGAAAGAAACTAAGTAAGTAAGTAAGTATTACATATAGGGGCGGGACATGCGGGGAGTTCTGCGAAACGTGCACTACGGGGCACACGCGTACCTACCGGGGCATACAGACCCCTATTGGGGCACACGTGTGCATATCGGGGCATACCGGGCCTATCAGGGCACACGCGTACATACCGGGGCATACCGAGCCCTACTGGGGCACACGTGCGCATATCGGGGCGTACCAAGCCTATCGGGGCATTCGCATGTATCCCAAGGCATACCGAGTCTATCCGGGCATACGCGTTCATACCGGGTCGTAACGGGCCTATCGGGGCATACTTGGGCATATCCGGGCAAAAAATGCCCAAAACTTGCGCAACCTTGGCAACCGTGGTCCATTCCTCACTATATGCCATGGCCTTGTGCCCATGGTCTTCACAAGACAGCATCCAAGGCGCCTGAAAGGCCAAGGGAGCCCAACCCAGCAATGCCCAGCCAAGGCCAGGCATTCCAGTGCCTGCCCGGGCAAAAACGCCCAAAGCATGCCCCATTCCTTAGCCTATCCAGGCAAAAACGCCCAAAACCAGCCCATTCCAGTGCCTATCCGGGCAAAAACGCCCAAAGCATGCCCATTCCTTAGCCTGTCCAGGCAAAAACGCCCAAAACCAGCACATTCCAGTGCCTATCCGGGCAAAAACGCCCTAAACCTGCGCATTCCAGCGCCCCGCAGCATGCCACCCTCCTATAGGGTTTGCGCAACCAACCCGCCTAACCACCAGTGGCAACCAAAGGTGCTGTTAGCGACGACTTCTGAAGACGCAACGAGACGCAACGGGTTTGCGCCCAGACGCGACGAGACGATGCGGGATCTGCGCCCAACCATGCCTACACCCGCCGACTTGTTGCGGGAGCTGCTTGCCCAAGCATGCCTAGCGTGCAAGGCCTGCGTGCCCAAGGTCTGTGTGCAAGGCTAGTGCCCAAGGCTAGTCCGCAAGGCTAGTGCCCAAGGCTAGTGAGCAAGGCCTGGGTGCAAGGCTAGTGTGCAAGGCTTGTATGCAAGGCTAGTGTGCAAGGCTGCTGTGCAAGGCTTGTGGGCAAGGCTGGTGCGCAAGGCTAGTGCCCAAGGGTTGTGTGCAAGGCTAGTGCCCAAGGCTAGTGCGCAAGGCTCGTGCCCAAGGCTTGTTCGCAAGGCTTGTGTGCAAGGCTAGTGCGATGGGCCAGTGCCCAAGGCTTGTGAGCAAGGCTTGTATGCATGGCTTGTGCGCAAGGCTTGTGTCCAAGGCTTTTGTGCAAGGCTCGTGCGCAAGGCTAGTGTGCAAGGCTTGTGCGCATTGGCAGGTAGCCCACCACCATGCACGATCCAAATGCCACTCACGCGACAACACGGTGCCAAGCCGGGCATGGTGTGCACTCAAAACCAATCAACGGACAGAGGTCATGCGTCATGGGGGGGATCTAGCAAGGCCATGGGGAAGGTCATGGAGGACCTTGGAAGCAAGCGCAAGACGAGAGCGAATCGAACAAGGGGCCAGGACGGGGCCTTGTGCCCATGGTCTTCGCAAGACTGCGTCCAAGGCGCCCGAAAGCCCAAGGGAACACAAACCCGGCCGACACTTGCAATCGCACATGCTCTCAGCAAAACACCATCAATGCTGCCCAACGGGGCCAGCACGAGCAGTCATCCGCGGTCCCCTGGCCCTGCGCACGTTTGTCTTTGAAACCGAGCATCAATGCCACAGAAAGTGCCGGGGCGCCAGCTGGAGCCATCATCCGCGTTGCCATGGCTCGCTTGGCCTTGGCTTGCCAGTCCCCGACACGAGCAATCGCGCATTTTCTTTGCAACCGACCATCAATGCCGCCCAACGAGGCCAGCACGAGCAGTCATCCGCGGTCCCCTGGTCCTGCGCACGTTTGTCTTTGAAACCGAGCATCAATGCCACAGAAAGTGCCGGGGCGCCAGCTGGAGCCATCATCCGCGTTGCCATGGCTCGCTTGGCCTTGGCTTGCCAGTCCCCGACAGGAGCAATCGCGCATTTTCTTTGCAACCGACCATCAATGCTGCCCAACGAGGCCAGCACGAGCAGTCATCCGCGGTCCCCTGGCCCTGCGCACGTTTGTCTTTGAAACCGAGCATCAATGCCACAGAAAGTGCCGGGGCGCCAGCTGGAGCCATCATCCGCGTTGCCATGGCTCGCTTGGCCTTGGCTTGCCAGGCCCCGACAGGAGCAATCGCGCATTTTCTTTGCAACCGACCATCAATGCCGCCCAACGGGGCCAGCACGAGCAGTCATCCGCGGTCCCCTGGCCCTGCGCACGTTTGTCTTTGAAACCGAGCATCAATGCCACAGAAAGTGCCGGGGCGCCAGCTGGAGCCATCATCCGCGTTGCCATGGCTCGCTTGGCCTTGGCTTGCCAGTCCCCGACACGAGCAATCGCGCATTTTCTTTGCAACCGACCATCAATGCCGCCCAACGAGGCCAGCACGAGCAGTCATCCGCGGTCCCCTGGCCCTGCGCACGTTTGTCTTTGAAACCGAGCATCAATGCCACAGAAAGTGCCCGGGCTCCAGCTGGAGCCATCATCCGACGTGCCATGGCTTTGGTCCCATGGTCTTCGCAACCGAGCATTCGTGACACCCGACGGGGCCAGGACACCAACCCTTCCGACACGAGCATTCGCGCATGTTCTTTGGCCACACAACGGCGCCAGCACGAGCAAAATCATCAGCGGTGCGGTGGCCTTGCACGGCCTTTTGTCTTTGGAACCAACCATCAGTGCCACGGGAAGTGCCGGAGTCCCGGCATCCGCGGTGCCAAGTCATTGCGCCCTTGGTCTCTGCAGCGGGGCATGCCGGGCACTCCCAACCATTGCAAGCAAGCAAGAAAGAAAGTAAGTAAGTAAGTAAGTATTACATATAGGGGCGGGACATGCGGGGAGTTCTGCGAAACGTGCACTACGGGGCACACGCGTACCTACCGGGGCATACCGACCCCTATTGGGGCACACGTGTGCATATCGGGGCATACCGGGCCTATCAGGGCACACGCGTACATACCGGGGCATACCGAGCCCTACTGGGGCACACGTGCGCATATCGGGGCGTACCAAGCCTATCGGGGCATTCGCATGTATCCCAAGGCATACCGAGTCTATCCGGGCATACGCGTTCATACCGGGGCGTAACGGGCCTATCGGGGCATACTTGGGCATATCCGGGCAAAAAATGCCCAAAACTTGCGCAACCTTGGCAACCGTGGTCCATTCCTCACTATATGCCATGGCCTTGTGCCCATGGTCTTCACAAGACAGCATCCAAGGCGCCTGAAAGGCCAAGGGAGCCCAACCCAGCAATGCCCAGCCAAGGCCAGGCATTCCAGTGCCTGCCCGGGCAAAAACGCCCAAAGCATGCCCCATTCCTTAGCCTATCCAGGCAAAAACGCCCAAAACCAGCCCATTCCAGTGCCTATCCGGGCAAAAACGCCCAAAGCATGCCCATTCCTTAGCCTGTCCAGGCAAAAACGCCCAAAACCAGCACATTCCAGTGCCTATCCGGGCAAAAACGCCCTAAACCTGCGCATTCCAGCGCCCCGCAGCATGCCACCCTCCTATAGGGTTTGCGCAACCAACCCGCCTAACCACCAGTGGCAACCAAAGGTGCTGTTAGCGACGACTTCTGAAGACGCAACGAGACGCGACGGGTTTGCGCCCAGACGCGACGAGACGATGCGGGATCTGCGCCCAACCATGCCTACACCCGCCGACTTGTTGCGGGAGCTGCTTGCCCAAGCATGCCTAGCGTGCAAGGCCTGCGTGCCCAAGGTCTGTGTGCAAGGCTAGTGCCCAAGGCTAGTGCGCAAGGCTAGTGCCCAAGGCTAGTGAGCAAGGCCTGGGTGCAAGGCTAGTGTGCAAGGCTTGTATGCAAGGCTAGTGTGCAAGGCTGCTGTGCAAGGCTTGTGGGCAAGGCTGGTGCGCAAGGCTAGTGCCCAAGGGTTGTGTGCAAGGCTAGTGCCCAAGGCTAGTGCGCAAGGCTCGTGCCCAAGGCTAGTTCGCAAGGCTTGTGTGCAAGGCTAGTGCGATGGGCCAGTGCCCAAGGCTTGTGAGCAAGGCTTGTATGCATGGCTTGTGCGCAAGGCTTGTGTCCAAGGCTTTTGTGCAAGGCTCGTGCGCAAGGCTAGTGTGCAAGGCTTGTGCGCATTGGCAGGTAGCCCACCACCATGCACGATCCAAATGCCACTCACGCGACAACACGGTGCCAAGCCGGGCATGGTGTGCACTCAAAACCAATCAACGGACAGAGGTCATGCGTCATGGGGGGGATCTAGCAAGGCCATGGGGAAGGTCATGGAGGACCTTGGAAGCAAGCGCAAGACGAGAGCGAATCGAACAAGGGGCCAGGACGGGGCCTTGTGCCCATGGTCTTCGCAAGACTGCGTCCAAGGCGCCCGAAAGCCCAAGGGAACCCAAACCCGGCCGACACTTGCAATCGCACATGCTCTCTGCAACACACCATCAATGCCGCCCAACGGGGCCAGCACGAGCAGTCATCCGCGGTCCCCTGGCCCTGCGCACGTTTGTCTTTGAAACCGAGCATCAATGCCACAGAAAGTGCCGGGGCGCCAGCTGGAGCCATCATCCGCGTTGCCATGGCTCGCTTGGCCTTGGCTTGCCAGGCCCCGACAGGAGCAATCGCGCATTTTCTTTGCAACCGACCATCAATGCCGCCCAACGGGGCCAGCACGAGCAGTCATCCGCGGTCCCCTGGCCCTGCGCACGTTTGTCTTTGAAACCGAGCATCAATGCCACAGAAAGTGCCGGGGCGCCAGCTGGAGCCATCATCCGCGTTGCCATGGCTCGCTTGGCCTTGGCTTGCCAGTCCCCGACACGAGCAATCGCGCATTTTCTTTGCAACCGACCATCAATGCCGCCCAACGAGGCCAGCACGAGCAGTCATCCGCGGTCCCCTGGCCCTGCGCACGTTTGTCTTTGAAACCGAGCATCAATGCCACAGAAAGTGCCCGGGCTCCAGCTGGAGCCATCATCCGACGTGCCATGGCTTTGGTCCCATGGTCTTCGCAACCGAGCATTCGTGACACCCGACGGGGCCAGGACACCAACCCTTCCGACACGAGCATTCGCGCATGTTCTTTGGCCACACAACGGCGCCAGCACGAGCAAAATCATCAGCGGTGCGGTGGCCTTGCACGGCCTTTTGTCTTTGGAACCAACCATCAGTGCCACGGGAAGTGCCGGAGTCCCGGCATCCGCGGTGCCAAGTCATTGCGCCCTTGGTCTCTGCAGCGGGGCATGCCGGGCACTCCCAACCATTGCAAGCAAGCAAGAAAGAAAGTAAGTAAGTAAGTAAGTATTACATATAGGGGCGGGACATGCGGGGAGTTCTGCGAAACGTGCACTACGGGGCACACGCGTACCTACCGGGGCATACCGACCCCTATTGGGGCACACGTGTGCATATCGGGGCATACCGGGCCTATCAGGGCACACGCGTACATACCGGGGCATACCGAGCCCTACTGGGGCACACGTGCGCATATCGGGGCGTACCAAGCCTATCGGGGCATTCGCATGTATCCCAAGGCATACCGAGTCTATCCGGGCATACGCGTTCATACCGGGGCGTAACGGGCCTATCGGGGCATACTTGGGCATATCCGGGCAAAAAATGCCCAAAACTTGCGCAACCTTGGCAACCGTGGTCCATTCCTCACTATATGCCATGGCCTTGTGCCCATGGTCTTCACAAGACAGCATCCAAGGCGCCTGAAAGGCCAAGGGAGCCCAACCCAGCAATGCCCAGCCAAGGCCAGGCATTCCAGTGCCTGCCCGGGCAAAAACGCCCAAAGCATGCCCCATTCCTTAGCCTATCCAGGCAAAAACGCCCAAAACCAGCCCATTCCAGTGCCTATCCGGGCAAAAACGCCCAAAGCATGCCCATTCCTTAGCCTGTCCAGGCAAAAACGCCCAAAACCAGCACATTCCAGTGCCTATCCGGGCAAAAACGCCCTAAACCTGCGCATTCCAGCGCCCCGCAGCATGCCACCCTCCTATAGGGTCTGCGCAACCAACCCGCCTAACCACCAGTGGCAACCAAAGGTGCTGTTAGCGACGACTTCTGAAGACGCAACGAGACGCGACGGGTTTGCGCCCAGACGCGACGAGACGATGCGGGATCTGCGCCCAACCATGCCTACACCCGCCGACTTGTTGCGGGAGCTGCTTGCCCAAGCATGCCTAGCGTGCAAGGCCTGCGTGCCCAAGGTCTGTGTGCAAGGCTAGTGCCCAAGGCTAGTGCGCAAGGCTAGTGCCCAAGGCTAGTGAGCAAGGCCTGGGTGCAAGGCTAGTGTGCAAGGCTTGTATGCAAGGCTAGTGTGCAAGGCTGCTGTGCAAGGCTTGTGGGCAAGGCTGGTGCGCAAGGCTAGTGCCCAAGGGTTGTGTGCAAGGCTAGTGCCCAAGGCTAGTGCGCAAGGCTCGTGCCCAAGGCTAGTTCGCAAGGCTTGTGTGCAAGGCTAGTGCGATGGGCCAGTGCCCAAGGCTTGTGAGCAAGGCTTGTATGCATGGCTTGTGCGCAAGGCTTGTGTCCAAGGCTTTTGTGCAAGGCTCGTGCGCAAGGCTAGTGTGCAAGGCTTGTGCGCATTGGCAGGTAGCCCACCACCATGCACGATCCAAATGCCACTCACGCGACAACACGGTGCCAAGCCGGGCATGGTGTGCACTCAAAACCAATCAACGGACAGAGGTCATGCGTCATGGGGGGGATCTAGCAAGGCCATGGGGAAGGTCATGGAGGACCTTGGAAGCAAGCGCAAGACGAGAGCGAATCGAACAAGGGGCCAGGACGGGGCCTTGTGCCCATGGTCTTCGCAAGACTGCGTCCAAGGCGCCCGAAAGCCCAAGGGAACCCAAACCCGGCCGACACTTGCAATCGCACATGCTCTCTGCAACACACCATCAATGCCGCCCAACGGGGCCAGCACGAGCAGTCATCCGCGGTCCCCTGGCCCTGCGCACGTTTGTCTTTGAAACCGAGCATCAATGCCACAGAAAGTGCCGGGGCGCCAGCTGGAGCCATCATCCGCGTTGCCATGGCTCGCTTGGCCTTGGCTTGCCAGGCCCCGACAGGAGCAATCGCGCATTTTCTTTGCAACCGACCATCAATGCCGCCCAACGGGGCCAGCACGAGCAGTCATCCGCGGTCCCCTGGCCCTGCGCACGTTTGTCTTTGAAACCGAGCATCAATGCCACAGAAAGTGCCGGGGCGCCAGCTGGAGCCATCATCCGCGTTGCCATGGCTCGCTTGGCCTTGGCTTGCCAGTCCCCGACACGAGCAATCGCACATTTTCTTTGCAACCGACCATCAATGCCGCCCAACGAGGCCAGCACGAGCAGTCATCCGCGGTCCCCTGGCCCTGCGCACGTTTGTCTTTGAAACCGAGCATCAATGCCACAGAAAGTGCCCGGGCTCCAGCTGGAGCCATCATCCGACGTGCCATGGCTTTGGTCCCATGGTCTTCGCAACCGAGCATTCGTGACACCCGACGGGGCCAGGACACCAACCCTTCCGACACGAGCATTCGCGCATGTTCTTTGGCCACACAACGGCGCCAGCACGAGCAAAATCATCAGCGGTGCGGTGGCCTTGCACGGCCTTTTGTCTTTGGAACCAACCATCAGTGCCACGGGAAGTGCCGGAGTCCCGGCATCCGCGGTGCCAAGTCATTGCGCCCTTGGTCTCTGCAGCGGGGCATGCCGGGCACTCCCAACCATTGCAAGCAAGCAAGAAAGAAAGTAAGTAAGTAAGTAAGTATTACATATAGGGGCGGGACATGCGGGGAGTTCTGCGAAACGTGCACTACGGGGCACACGCGTACCTACCGGGGCATACCGACCCCTATTGGGGCACACGTGTGCATATCGGGGCATACCGGGCCTATCAGGGCACACGCGTACATACCGGGGCATACCGAGCCCTACTGGGGCACACGTGCGCATATCGGGGCGTACCAAGCCTATCGGGGCATTCGCATGTATCCCAAGGCATACCGAGTCTATCCGGGCATACGCGTTCATACCGGGGCGTAACGGGCCTATCGGGGCATACTTGGGCATATCCGGGCAAAAAATGCCCAAAACTTGCGCAACCTTGGCAACCGTGGTCCATTCCTCACTATATGCCATGGCCTTGTGCCCATGGTCTTCACAAGACAGCATCCAAGGCGCCTGAAAGGCCAAGGGAGCCCAACCCAGCAATGCCCAGCCAAGGCCAGGCATTCCAGTGCCTGCCCGGGCAAAAACGCCCAAAGCATGCCCCATTCCTTAGCCTATCCAGGCAAAAACGCCCAAAACCAGCCCATTCCAGTGCCTATCCGGGCAAAAACGCCCAAAGCATGCCCATTCCTTAGCCTGTCCAGGCAAAAACGCCCAAAACCAGCACATTCCAGTGCCTATCCGGGCAAAAACGCCCTAAACCTGCGCATTCCAGCGCCCCGCAGCATGCCACCCTCCTATAGGGTTTGCGCAACCAACCCGCCTAACCACCAGTGGCAACCAAAGGTGCTGTTAGCGACGACTTCTGAAGACGCAACGAGACGCGACGGGTTTGCGCCCAGACGCGACGAGACGATGCGGGATCTGCGCCCAACCATGCCTACACCCGCCGACTTGTTGCGGGAGCTGCTTGCCCAAGCATGCCTAGCGTGCAAGGCCTGCGTGCCCAAGGTCTGTGTGCAAGGCTAGTGCCCAAGGCTAGTGCGCAAGGCTAGTGCCCAAGGCTAGTGAGCAAGGCCTGGGTGCAAGGCTAGTGTGCAAGGCTTGTATGCAAGGCTAGTGTGCAAGGCTGCTGTGCAAGGCTTGTGGGCAAGGCTGGTGCGCAAGGCTAGTGCCCAAGGGTTGTGTGCAAGGCTAGTGCCCAAGGCTAGTGCGCAAGGCTCGTGCCCAAGGCTAGTTCGCAAGGCTTGTGTGCAAGGCTAGTGCGATGGGCCAGTGCCCAAGGCTTGTGAGCAAGGCTTGTATGCATGGCTTGTGCGCAAGGCTTGTGTCCAAGGCTTTTGTGCAAGGCTCGTGCGCAAGGCTAGTGTGCAAGGCTTGTGCGCATTGGCAGGTAGCCCACCACCATGCACGATCCAAATGCCACTCACGCGACAACACGGTGCCAAGCCGGGCATGGTGTGCACTCAAAACCAATCAACGGACAGAGGTCATGCGTCATGGGGGGGATCTAGCAAGGCCATGGGGAAGGTCATGGAGGACCTTGGAAGCAAGCGCAAGACGAGAGCGAATCGAACAAGGGGCCAGGACGGGGCCTTGTGCCCATGGTCTTCGCAAGACTGCGTCCAAGGCGCCCGAAAGCCCAAGGGAACCCAAACCCGGCCGACACTTGCAATCGCACATGCTCTCTGCAACACACCATCAATGCCGCCCAACGGGGCCAGCACGAGCAGTCATCCGCGGTCCCCTGGCCCTGCGCACGTTTGTCTTTGAAACCGAGCATCAATGCCACAGAAAGTGCCGGGGCGCCAGCTGGAGCCATCATCCGCGTTGCCATGGCTCGCTTGGCCTTGGCTTGCCAGGCCCCGACAGGAGCAATCGCGCATTTTCTTTGCAACCGACCATCAATGCCGCCCAACGGGGCCAGCACGAGCAGTCATCCGCGGTCCCCTGGCCCTGCGCACGTTTGTCTTTGAAACCGAGCATCAATGCCACAGAAAGTGCCGGGGCGCCAGCTGGAGCCATCATCCGCGTTGCCATGGCTCGCTTGGCCTTGGCTTGCCAGTCCCCGACACGAGCAATCGCGCATTTTCTTTGCAACCGACCATCAATGCCGCCCAACGAGGCCAGCACGAGCAGTCATCCGCGGTCCCCTGGCCCTGCGCACGTTTGTCTTTGAAACCGAGCATCAATGCCACAGAAAGTGCCCGGGCTCCAGCTGGAGCCATCATCCGACGTGCCATGGCTTTGGTCCCATGGTCTTCGCAACCGAGCATTCGTGACACCCGACGGGGCCAGGACACCAACCCTTCCGACAGGAGCATTCGCGCATGTTCTTTGGCCACACAACGGCGCCAGCACGAGCAAAATCATCAGCGGTGCGGTGGCCTTGCACGGCCTTTTGTCTTTGGAACCAACCATCAGTGCCACGGGAAGTGCCGGAGTCCCGGCATCCGCGGTGCCAAGTCATTGCGCCCTTGGTCTCTGCAGCGGGGCATGCCGGGCACTCCCAACCATTGCAAGCAAGCAAGAAAGAAAGTAAGTAAGTAAGTAAGTATTACATATAGGGGCGGGACATGCGGGGAGTTCTGCAAAACGTGCACTACGGGGCACACGCGTACCTACCGGGGCATACCGACCCCTATTGGGGCACACGTGTGCATATCGGGGCATACCGGGCCTATCAGGGCACACGCGTACATACCGGGGCATACCGAGCCCTACTGGGGCACACGTGCGCATATCGGGGCGTACCAAGCCTATCGGGGCATTCGCATGTATCCCAAGGCATACCGAGTCTATCCGGGCATACGCGTTCATACCGGGGCGTAACGGGCCTATCGGGGCATACTTGGGCATATCCGGGCAAAAAATGCCCAAAACTTGCGCAACCTTGGCAACCGTGGTCCATTCCTCACTATATGCCATGGCCTTGTGCCCATGGTCTTCACAAGACAGCATCCAAGGCGCCTGAAAGGCCAAGGGAGCCCAACCCAGCAATGCCCAGCCAAGGCCAGGCATTCCAGTGCCTGCCCGGGCAAAAACGCCCAAAGCATGCCCCATTCCTTAGCCTATCCAGGCAAAAACGCCCAAAACCAGCCCATTCCAGTGCCTATCCGGGCAAAAACGCCCAAAGCATGCCCATTCCTTAGCCTGTCCAGGCAAAAACGCCCAAAACCAGCACATTCCAGTGCCTATCCGGGCAAAAACGCCCTAAACCTGCGCATTCCAGCGCCCCGCAGCATGCCACCCTCCTATAGGGTTTGCGCAACCAACCCGCCTAACCACCAGTGGCAACCAAAGGTGCTGTTAGCGACGACTTCTGAAGACGCAACGAGACGCGACGGGTTTGCGCCCAGACGCGACGAGACGATGCGGGATCTGCGCCCAACCATGCCTACACCCGCCGACTTGTTGCGGGAGCTGCTTGCCCAAGCATGCCTAGCGTGCAAGGCCTGCGTGCCCAAGGTCTGTGTGCAAGGCTAGTGCCCAAGGCTAGTGCGCAAGGCTAGTGCCCAAGGCTAGTGAGCAAGGCCTGGGTGCAAGGCTAGTGTGCAAGGCTTGTATGCAAGGCTAGTGTGCAAGGCTGCTGTGCAAGGCTTGTGGGCAAGGCTGGTGCGCAAGGCTAGTGCCCAAGGGTTGTGTGCAAGGCTAGTGCCCAAGGCTAGTGCGCAAGGCTCGTGCCCAAGGCTAGTTCGCAAGGCTTGTGTGCAAGGCTAGTGCGATGGGCCAGTGCCCAAGGCTTGTGAGCAAGGCTTGTATGCATGGCTTGTGCGCAAGGCTTGTGTCCAAGGCTTTTGTGCAAGGCTCGTGCGCAAGGCTAGTGTGCAAGGCTTGTGCGCATTGGCAGGTAGCCCACCACCATGCACGATCCAAATGCCACTCACGCGACAACACGGTGCCAAGCCGGGCATGGTGTGCACTCAAAACCAATCAACGGACAGAGGTCATGCGTCATGGGGGGGATCTAGCAAGGCCATGGGGAAGGTCATGGAGGACCTTGGAAGCAAGCGCAAGACGAGAGCGAATCGAACAAGGGGCCAGGACGGGGCCTTGTGCCCATGGTCTTCGCAAGACTGCGTCCAAGGCGCCCGAAAGCCCAAGGGAACCCAAACCCGGCCGACACTTGCAATCGCACATGCTCTCTGCAACACACCATCAATGCCGCCCAACGGGGCCAGCACGAGCAGTCATCCGCGGTCCCCTGGCCCTGCGCACGTTTGTCTTTGAAACCGAGCATCAATGCCACAGAAAGTGCCGGGGCGCCAGCTGGAGCCATCATCCGCGTTGCCATGGCTCGCTTGGCCTTGGCTTGCCAGGCCCCGACAGGAGCAATCGCGCATTTTCTTTGCAACCGACCATCAATGCCGCCCAACGGGGCCAGCACGAGCAGTCATCCGCGGTCCCCTGGCCCTGCGCACGTTTGTCTTTGAAACCGAGCATCAATGCCACAGAAAGTGCCGGGGCGCCAGCTGGAGCCATCATCCGCGTTGCCATGGCTCGCTTGGCCTTGGCTTGCCAGTCCCCGACACGAGCAATCGCGCATTTTCTTTGCAACCGACCATCAATGCCGCCCAACGAGGCCAGCACGAGCAGTCATCCGCGGTCCCCTGGCCCTGCGCACGTTTGTCTTTGAAACCGAGCATCAATGCCACAGAAAGTGCCCGGGCTCCAGCTGGAGCCATCATCCGACGTGCCATGGCTTTGGTCCCATGGTCTTCGCAACCGAGCATTCGTGACACCCGACGGGGCCAGGACACCAACCCTTCCGACACGAGCATTCGCGCATGTTCTTTGGCCACACAACGACGCCAGCACGAGCAAAATCATCAGCGGTGCGGTGGCCTTGCACGGCCTTTTGTCTTTGGAACCAACCATCAGTGCCACGGGAAGTGCCGGAGTCCCGGCATCCGCGGTGCCAAGTCATTGCGCCCTTGGTCTCTGCAGCGGGGCATGCCGGGCACTCCCAACCATTGCAAGCAAGCAAGAAAGAAAGTAAGTAAGTAAGTAAGTATTACATATAGGGGCGGGACATGCGGGGAGTTCTGCGAAACGTGCACTACGGGGCACACGCGTACCTACCGGGGCATACCGACCCCTATTGGGGCACACGTGTGCATATCGGGGCATACCGGGCCTATCAGGGCACACGCGTACATACCGGGGCATACCGAGCCCTACTGGGGCACACGTGCGCATATCGGGGCGTACCAAGCCTATCGGGGCATTCGCATGTATCCCAAGGCATACCGAGTCTATCCGGGCATACGCGTTCATACCGGGGCGTAACGGGCCTATCGGGGCATACTTGGGCATATCCGGGCAAAAAATGCCCAAAACTTGCGCAACCTTGGCAACCGTGGTCCATTCCTCACTATATGCCATGGCCTTGTGCCCATGGTCTTCACAAGACAGCATCCAAGGCGCCTGAAAGGCCAAGGGAGCCCAACCCAGCAATGCCCAGCCAAGGCCAGGCATTCCAGTGCCTGCCCGGGCAAAAACGCCCAAAGCATGCCCCATTCCTTAGCCTATCCAGGCAAAAACGCCCAAAACCAGCCCATTCCAGTGCCTATCCGGGCAAAAACGCCCAAAGCATGCCCATTCCTTAGCCTGTCCAGGCAAAAACGCCCAAAACCAGCACATTCCAGTGCCTATCCGGGCAAAAACGCCCTAAACCTGCGCATTCCAGCGCCCCGCAGCATGCCACCCTCCTATAGGGTTTGCGCAACCAACCCGCCTAACCACCAGTGGCAACCAAAGGTGCTGTTAGCGACGACTTCTGAAGACGCAACGAGACGCGACGGGTTTGCGCCCAGACGCGACGAGACGATGCGGGATCTGCGCCCAACCATGCCTACACCCGCCGACTTGTTGCGGGAGCTGCTTGCCCAAGCATGCCTAGCGTGCAAGGCCTGCGTGCCCAAGGTCTGTGTGCAAGGCTAGTGCCCAAGGCTAGTGCGCAAGGCTAGTGCCCAAGGCTAGTGAGCAAGGCCTGGGTGCAAGGCTAGTGTGCAAGGCTTGTATGCAAGGCTAGTGTGCAAGGCTGCTGTGCAAGGCTTGTGGGCAAGGCTGGTGCGCAAGGCTAGTGCCCAAGGGTTGTGTGCAAGGCTAGTGCCCAAGGCTAGTGCGCAAGGCTCGTGCCCAAGGCTAGTTCGCAAGGCTTGTGTGCAAGGCTAGTGCGATGGGCCAGTGCCCAAGGCTTGTGAGCAAGGCTTGTATGCATGGCTTGTGCGCAAGGCTTGTGTCCAAGGCTTTTGTGCAAGGCTCGTGCGCAAGGCTAGTGTGCAAGGCTTGTGCGCATTGGCAGGTAGCCCACCACCATGCACGATCCAAATGCCACTCACGCGACAACACGGTGCCAAGCCGGGCATGGTGTGCACTCAAAACCAATCAACGGACAGAGGTCATGCGTCATGGGGGGGATCTAGCAAGGCCATGGGGAAGGTCATGGAGGACCTTGGAAGCAAGCGCAAGACGAGAGCGAATCGAACAAGGGGCCAGGACGGGGCCTTGTGCCCATGGTTTTCGCAAGACTGCGTCCAAGGCGCCCGAAAGCCCAAGGGAACCCAAACCCGGCCGACACTTGCAATCGCACATGCTCTCTGCAACACACCATCAATGCCGCCCAACGGGGCCAGCACGAGCAGTCATCCGCGGTCCCCTGGCCCTGCGCACGTTTGTCTTTGAAACCGAGCATCAATGCCACAGAAAGTGCCGGGGCGCCAGCTGGAGCCATCATCCGCGTTGCCATGGCTCGCTTGGCCTTGGCTTGCCAGGCCCCGACAGGAGCAATCGCGCATTTTCTTTGCAACCGACCATCAATGCCGCCCAACGGGGCCAGCACGAGCAGTCATCCGCGGTCCCCTGGCCCTGCGCACGTTTGTCTTTGAAACCGAGCATCAATGCCACAGAAAGTGCCGGGGCGCCAGCTGGAGCCATCATCCGCGTTGCCATGGCTCGCTTGGCCTTGGCTTGCCAGTCCCCGACAGGAGCAATCGCGCATTTTCTTTGCAACCGACCATCAATGCTGCCCAACGAGGCCAGCACGAGCAGTCATCCGCGGTCCCCTGGCCCTGCGCATGTTTGTCTTTGAAACCGAGCATCAATGCCACAGAAAGTGCCGGGGCGCCAGCTGGAGCCATCATCCGACGTGCCATGGCTTTGGTCCCATGGTCTTCGCAACCGAGCATTCGTGACACCCGACGGGGCCAGGACACCAACCCTTCCGACAGGAGCATTCGCGCATGTTCTTTGGCCACACAACGGCGCCAGCACGAGCAAAATCATCAGCGGTGCGGTGGCCTTGCACGGCCTTTTGTCTTTGGAACCAACCATCAGTGCCACGGGAAGTGCCGGAGTCCCGGCATCCGCGGTGCCAAGTCATTGCGCCCTTGGTCTCTGCAGCGGGGCATGCCGGGCACTCCCAACCATTGCAAGCAAGCAAGAAAGAAAGTAAGTAAGTAAGTAAGTATTACATATAGGGGCGGGACATGCGGGGAGTTCTGCGAAACGTGCACTACGGGGCACACGCGTACCTACCGGGGCATACCGACCCCTATTGGGGCACACGTGTGCATATCGGGGCATACCGGGCCTATCAAGGCACACGCGTACATACCGGGGCATACCGAGCCCTACTGGGGCACACGTGCGCATATCGGGGCGTACCAAGCCTATCGGGGCATTCGCATGTATCCCAAGGCATACCGAGTCTATCCGGGCATACGCGTTCATACCGGGGCGTAACGGGCCTATCGGGGCATACTTGGGCATATCCGGGCAAAAAATGCCCAAAACTTGCGCAACCTTGGCAACCGTGGTCCATTCCTCACTATATGCCATGGCCTTGTGCCCATGGTCTTCACAAGACAGCATCCAAGGCGCCTGAAAGGCCAAGGGAGCCCAACCCAGCAATGCCCAGCCAAGGCCAGGCATTCCAGTGCCTGCCCGGGCAAAAACGCCCAAAGCATGCCCCATTCCTTAGCCTATCCAGGCAAAAACGCCCAAAACCAGCCCATTCCAGTGCCTATCCGGGCAAAAACGCCCAAAGCATGCCCATTCCTTAGCCTGTCCAGGCAAAAACGCCCAAAACCAGCACATTCCAGTGCCTATCCGGGCAAAAACGCCCTAAACCTGCGCATTCCAGCGCCCCGCAGCATGCCACCCTCCTATAGGGTTTGCGCAACCAACCCGCCTAACCACCAGTGGCAACCAAAGGTGCTGTTAGCGACGACTTCTGAAGACGCAACGAGACGCGACGGGTTTGCGCCCAGACGCGACGAGACGATGCGGGATCTGCGCCCAACCATGCCTACACCCGCCGACTTGTTGCGGGAGCTGCTTGCCCAAGCATGCCTAGCGTGCAAGGCCTGCGTGCCCAAGGTCTGTGTGCAAGGCTAGTGCCCAAGGCTAGTGCGCAAGGCTAGTGCCCAAGGCTAGTGAGCAAGGCCTGGGTGCAAGGCTAGTGTGCAAGGCTTGTATGCAAGGCTAGTGTGCAAGGCTGCTGTGCAAGGCTTGTGGGCAAGGCTGGTGCGCAAGGCTAGTGCCCAAGGGTTGTGTGCAAGGCTAGTGCCCAAGGCTAGTGCGCAAGGCTCGTGCCCAAGGCTAGTTCGCAAGGCTTGTGTGCAAGGCTAGTGCGATGGGCCAGTGCCCAAGGCTTGTGAGCAAGGCTTGTATGCATGGCTTGTGCGCAAGGCTTGTGTCCAAGGCTTTTGTGCAAGGCTCGTGCGCAAGGCTAGTGTGCAAGGCTTGTGCGCATTGGCAGGTAGCCCACCACCATGCACGATCCAAATGCCACTCACGCGACAACACGGTGCCAAGCCGGGCATGGTGTGCACTCAAAACCAATCAACGGACAGAGGTCATGCGTCATGGGGGGGATCTAGCAAGGCCATGGGGAAGGTCATGGAGGACCTTGGAAGCAAGCGCAAGACGAGAGCGAATCGAACAAGGGGCCAGGACGGGGCCTTGTGCCCATGGTCTTCGCAAGACTGCGTCCAAGGCGCCCGAAAGCCCAAGGGAACCCAAACCCGGCCGACACTTGCAATCGCACATGCTCTCTGCAACACACCATCAATGCCGCCCAACGGGGCCAGCACGAGCAGTCATCCGCGGTCCCCTGGCCCTGCGCACGTTTGTCTTTGAAACCGAGCATCAATGCCACAGAAAGTGCCGGGGCGCCAGCTGGAGCCATCATCCGCGTTGCCATGGCTCGCTTGGCCTTGGCTTGCCAGGCCCCGACAGGAGCAATCGCGCATTTTCTTTGCAACCGACCATCAATGCCGCCCAACGGGGCCAGCACGAGCAGTCATCCGCGGTCCCCTGGCCCTGCGCACGTTTGTCTTTGAAACCGAGCATCAATGCCACAGAAAGTGCCGGGGCGCCAGCTGGAGCCATCATCCGCGTTGCCATGGCTCGCTTGGCCTTGGCTTGCCAGTCCCCGACACGAGCAATCGCGCATTTTCTTTGCAACCGACCATCAATGCCGCCCAACGAGGCCAGCACGAGCAGTCATCCGCGGTCCCCTGGCCCTGCGCACGTTTGTCTTTGAAACCGAGCATCAATGCCACAGAAAGTGCCGGGGCGCCAGCTGGAGCCATCATCCGACGTGCCATGGCTTTGGTCCCATGGTCTTCGCAACCGAGCATTCGTGACACCCGACGGGGCCAGGACACCAACCCTTCCGACAGGAGCATTCGCGCATGTTCTTTGGCCACACAAAGGCGCCAGCACGAGCAAAATCATCCGCGGTGCGGTGGCCTTGCACGGCCTTTTGTCTTTGGAACCAACCATCAGTGCCACGGGAAGTGCCGGAGTCCCGGCATCCGCGGTGCCAAGTCATTGCGCCCTTGGTCTCTGCAGCGGGGCATGCCGGGCACTCCCAACCATTGCAAGCAAGCAAGAAAGAAAGTAAGTAAGTAAGTAAGTATTACATATAGGGGCGGGACATGCGGGGAGATCAGCGAAACGTGCATTACGGGGCACACGCGTACCTACCGGGGCATACCGACCCCTATTGGGGCACACGTGTGCATATCGGGGCATACCGGGCCTATCGGGGCACACGCGTACATACCGGGGCATACCGAGCCCTACTGGGGCACACGTGCGCATATCGGGGCGTACCAAGCCTATCGGGGCATACGCATGTATCCCAAGGCATACCGAGTCTATCCGGGCATACGCGTTCATACCGGGGCGTAACGGGCCTATCGGGGCATACTTGGGCATATCCGGGCAAAAAATGCCCAAAACTTGCGCAACCTTGGCAACCGTGGTCCATTCCTCTCTATATGCCTAGCCTTGGCAACCGTGGTCCATTCCTCACTATATGCCATGGCCTTGTGCCCATGGTCTTCCCAAGACAGCGTCCAAGGCGCCCGGAAGGCCAAGGGAGCCCAACCCAGCGATGCCCTGCTATGGCAAGCCAAGGCCAAGCATTCCGGTGCCTATCCGGGCAAAAATGCGATTCCTCTCTATATGCCTAGCCTTGGCAACCGTGGTCCATTCCTCACCATATGCCATGGCCTTGTGCCCATGGTCTTCCCAAGACAGCGTCCAAGGCGCCCGGAAGGCCAAGG
>NW_027518710.1:77500-90000 GCF_043159265.1 Tasmannia lanceolata
CAAACCCGGCCGACACTTGCAATCGCACATGCTCTCTGCAACACACCATCAATGCCGCCCAACGGGGCCAGCACGAGCAGTCATCCGCGGTCCCCTGGCCCTGCGCACGTTTGTCTTTGAAACCGAGCATCAATGCCACAGAAAGTGCTGGGGCGCCAGCTGGAGCCATCATCCGCGTTGCCATGGCTCGCTTGGCCTTGGCTTGCCAGTCCCCGACACGAGCAATCGCGCATTTTCTTTGCAACCGACCATCAATGCCGCCCAACGAGGCCAGCACGAGCAGTCATCCGCGGTCCCCTGGTCCTGCGCACGTTTGTCTTTGAAACCGAGCATCAATGCCACAGAAAGTGCCGGGGCGCCAGCTGGAGCCATCATCCGCGTTGCCATGGCTCGCTTGGCCTTGGCTTGCCAGTCCCCGACACGAGCAATCGCGCATTTTCTTTGCAACCGACCATCAATGCCGCCCAACGAGGCCAGCACGAGCAGTCATCCGCGGTCCCCTGGCCCTGCGCACGTTTGTCTTTGAAACCGAGCATCAATGCCACAGAAAGTGCCGGGGCGCCAGCTGGAGCCATAATCCGCGTTGCCATGGCTCGCTTGGCCTTGGCTTGCCAGTCCCCGACAGGAGCAATCGCGCATTTTCTTTGCAACCGACCATCAATGCTGCCCAACGAGGCCAGCACGAGCAGTCATCCGCGGTCCCCTGGCCCTGCGCACGTTTGTCTTTGAAACCGAGCATCAATGCCACAGAAAGTGCCGGGGCGCCAGCTGGAGCCATCATCCGCGTTGCCATGGCTCGCTTGGCCTTGGCTTGCCAGTCCCCGACACGAGCAATCGCGCATTTTCTTTGCAACCGACCATCAATGCCGCCCAACGAGGCCAGCACAAGCAGTCATCCGCGGTCCCCTGGCCCTGCGCACGTTTGTCTTTGAAACCGAGCATCAATGCCACAGAAAGTGCCCGGGCGCCAGCTGGAGCCATCATCCGACGTGCCATGGCTTTGGTCCCATGGTCTTCGCAACCGAGCATTCGTGACACCCGACGGGGCCAGGACACCAACCCTTCCGACACGAGCATTCGCGCATGTTCTTTGGCCACACAACGACGCCAGCACGAGCAAAATCATCAGCGGTGCGGTGGCCTTGCACGGCCTTTTGTCTTTGGAACCAACCATCAGTGCCACGGGAAGTGCCGGAGTCCCGGCATCCGCGGTGCCAAGTCATTGCGCCCTTGGTCTCTGCAGCGGGGCATGCCGGGCACTCCCAACCATTGCAAGCAAGCAAGAAAGAAAGTAAGTAAGTAAGTAAGTATTACATATAGGGGCGGGACATGCGGGGAGTTCTGCGAAACGTGCACTACGGGGCACACGCGTACCTACCGGGGCATACCGACCCCTATTGGGGCACACGTGTGCATATCGGGGCATACCGGGCCTATCAGGGCACACGCGTACATACCGGGGCATACCGAGCCCTACTGGGGCACACGTGCGCATATCGGGGCGTACCAAGCCTATCGGGGCATTCGCATGTATCCCAAGGCATACCGAGTCTATCCGGGCATACGCGTTCATACCGGGGCGTAACGGGCCTATCGGGGCATACTTGGGCATATCCGGGCAAAAAATGCCCAAAACTTGCGCAACCTTGGCAACCGTGGTCCATTCCTCACTATATGCCATGGCCTTGTGCCCATGGTCTTCACAAGACAGCATCCAAGGCGCCTGAAAGGCCAAGGGAGCCCAACCCAGCAATGCCCAGCCAAGGCCAGGCATTCCAGTGCCTGCCCGGGCAAAAACGCCCAAAGCATGCCCCATTCCTTAGCCTATCCAGGCAAAAACGCCCAAAACCAGCCCATTCCAGTGCCTATCCGGGCAAAAACGCCCAAAGCATGCCCATTCCTTAGCCTGTCCAGGCAAAAACGCCCAAAACCAGCACATTCCAGTGCCTATCCGGGCAAAAACGCCCTAAACCTGCGCATTCCAGCGCCCCGCAGCATGCCACCCTCCTATAGGGTTTGCGCAACCAACCCGCCTAACCACCAGTGGCAACCAAAGGTGCTGTTAGCGACGACTTCTGAAGACGCAACGAGACGCGACGGGTTTGCGCCCAGACGCGACGAGACGATGCGGGATCTGCGCCCAACCATGCCTACACCCGCCGACTTGTTGCGGGAGCTGCTTGCCCAAGCATGCCTAGCGTGCAAGGCCTGCGTGCCCAAGGTCTGTGTGCAAGGCTAGTGCCCAAGGCTAGTGCGCAAGGCTAGTGCCCAAGGCTAGTGAGCAAGGCCTGGGTGCAAGGCTAGTGTCACGGGGAAACAGTTCAGGACACAACCGGTATTAAAATCCATCTCGTCTCGTCTCGTTGCGTCTTGGAAATGCGTTGTTTATAGCACCTTTGGTCGCCACTGGTGGTTAAGGGGGTTGGTTGGCCAAACACTATAGGAGGAGGTGACCCTGTGACTTGTGACTTCTCCCCCGTTAGGCCCAGCAGGTGTGGGCAGGAGCCTTGGTGGCTTGCTCATGGGTTGCAAGAGGACTTGCTTGTGCATCTGTCTGTTGCACACAGTAGGAAATCATACTTCAACTCGTAGGCGTGCCCTAAGGGAGCTTGGGTGCGGACTGCGAGCTATCCATAGGGATGCTCCAGTTTCTTTGGTTGAGGATGGGGGCCAAAGACAGTGCATGTGGGTTGGGTTCCCACATGCATTGCGCGGCGGACCGGTGCAGGGGGCTTCTTATACTGTTTGCCCCTCTGCATCGCGGTACGTCTCGTGGGTAGGCCATTCTCTAGGCCTTCCATGGGTTCGTGCCGGGGCGACTTCGGTTGCCCTCGCGAGGTACACACCTTGCGGATCAGTCCATGGGGCATCTTGCTCCTTGGATGACCAAGCCCTAGTGCTTGGCGGATTGGTGCGTGGCATCGTCATGCCTCGTACTCGATGGACTTTGCATTAGGCCCCAAGGCCTTATGTTCGATGTACTCGTGATGCAGGCTGATCATGAGTGTGGGTATCTAGAAGCGCATGTCAAGATCTGAGCCAAGTAGCCTGTTGAACAGCTTAGAGTTTGTGTGCACCTTTGAAGCATCAAGGGGTGTTGGCGTGCAGGGCCTTTAAAGGCTTGCAGGATTGAAGGCTGGCCCTAGCATTCGTGCATGTTGGGGCGCCGCACGGGTTCTTCCGTTGCTCAAATATTTGGCCCGTGACAGTTGGTATCAGAGCAGTTATGAATCAAGAGTTTTCAAGGAGCTATGATACAGTTGGTGTCTGTGCTGGCATAGTTGCAGCAAGTGGCAGTGTTTGCGGCTATGATTAGTGCATCTCTAGTGCATGTTGCTTTGCACAAAGGAACGGGAAATGCTTTCTGTTGTGGCGGAGTTGGAAAGAGCTTGAATGTTAGCACTCCAAGTTGGAAGTGCTAAGTTGCGGATGTCTTTGAATCTAACACTTTGAAAGTCCATTAGTCAGCCGAAGAAGAGCTAAAATTGCGTGGGTAGGTTCCTTTCTGTGGACTCTCACTTATTCTACTTGAGTCGTGCAACAGAGGCGCGATGGCCTGGAAAGATTAGTACCATCAGTGTTTGTTCAAGCATTGCTCAATGGATTTGCTCGAAGCTTGATACAGTGGTAGAGCTGCAACCATCAGCGAACAGGTTGGCATCTTTCAGTGACCCACCGATGTGTGAGATCGGAAGTGGCAGTTGGGGAGTTGTGAATGCTCCGTTGCAGTGCTGACTAACATTGATGGGTTAGCATATGGCCTTAAGGGCTTGCTATGAAAAAAGGGTTGGCTGCTGGTATAAGCCTTCCCCTATCAGATGAGGTGTCGAACGTGTCGGCACCAAAGCGCTCACCGAAGTGAATTTGCTTGCTCAGTGTGATGGCATAACCAGTTTGACGAATTAGCAGACATGCTCAGGATGAAGAGCTGGTCAATGACTGAAGTACTTTTATGGCAGTTCACAATTACAATCGAGCATGCGTGATGCTCTTCTCAGAAAGACCTTGGAACGAACGCCAAGGCCGCTTAGATTTGATAATGGGTTTGCTGTGCTGATATGGGACAGTGTGGTGAGCTCAGATGGCATATGGGCAGACTGTGTTGGTATGGGACGACATGGTATGTTTGTGTGTTTCTTGCTGCTTTAGAATATCTTAGTTTGTCGAAATTGAAAGGACAGCTCAATCTGAATGATGGAATATTTGGGGTGGTTAGCAGTGTGAGTA
Source organism: Tasmannia lanceolata (assembly GCF_043159265.1). Taxonomy (NCBI): domain Eukaryota; kingdom Viridiplantae; phylum Streptophyta; class Magnoliopsida; order Canellales; family Winteraceae; genus Tasmannia; species Tasmannia lanceolata. Next base: position 81,728 of record NW_027518710.1, read on the forward strand.
CTAGCCGCAAGTGCCCAAGGAGACCATTTGTGGCATAAGGGTTGATTGTTCAAATCAAGTTCTATAGTGTTGAACCGAAGCAGGCAAGACTAAGCGTCGCAGTTGATTGATCCCAACAGGGGATTCTTGGCCTCAGGAGGAGGCGAGACTGATGTGGTGGTCTCTTTGCTTGGGAGTGCTTGTGGACTCCGTGGTTGGTTTGCACTTTGCAGGTGGCAAGTGCTGCACTTGGCCGAAAGTGAGGCAGGTGCTGTGCCAGAAGTGGTGGCACATTCAGGGAGAGACGAAGCGGTGCAAGTTGGCCATTTCGGAAGACCACTCCAGAGGAAGCTCGAGTGTAGCTGAGGAGGAACTTGTGAGTTGCTTGAAGAAATGATTCAAGCTGGTCGCTCTGCCCTCATGGAGTTTGGTGGAGTGCTCAGAACCATCATAACCGGTTGTAGGTGAGCCAAAACCTTCAGTGCCGAAAGTGTTGGCACGTTAACCGGTTGTAGGTGAGCCAAAACCTTCCGTGCCGAAAGTGATGGCACGCTACCCGGTTGTAGGTGAGCCAAAACCTTCCATGCCGAAAGTGATGGCGTGTTATCCGGTTGTAGGTGAGCCAAAACCTTCCATGCCGAAAGTGATGGCATGTTATCCGGTTGTAGGTGAGCCAAAACCTTCCGTGCTGAAAGTGATGGCACGCTACCCGGTTGTAGGTGAGCCAAAACCTTCCGTGCCGAAAGTGGTGGCACGTCATCCGGTTGTAGGTGAGCCATAACCTTCCGTGCCGAAAGTGATGGCACGTCATCCACAGCGTTTGTAGGCACCGTCAGAAAACCTTCGCCTAGTTTGATGGAGTCCGGGAAAACCATCGTTGTTGAAGATAACTCCAGCAGAGCTATAGTGCAGTGATTGGCAGAACTTGAGGCAGTGTGGTATGCAGTAGAAGTCAGAATACGCTGATTGTCGAAGCACCAGTGGCAGCTGCTTTCAAGATTGAGAAGTCATTGTTATTGTGGAACTGAGCTTCATAGAGCATTCAGTGTCGACGAGGGCGTCGACGTTATCAGGTGGGGGAGTGTCACGGGGAAACAGTTCAGGACACAACCGGTATTAAAATCCATCTCGTCTCGTCTCGTTGCGTCTTGGAAATGCGTTGTTTATAGCACCTTTGGTCGCCACTGGTGGTTAAGGGGGTTGGTTGGCCAAACACTATAGGAGGAGGTGACCCTGTGACTTGTGACTTCTCCCCCGTTAGGCCCAGCAGGTGTGGGCAGGAGCCTTGGTGGCTTGCTCATGGGTTGCAAGAGGACTTGCTTGTGCATCTGTCTGTTGCACACAGTAGGAAATCATACTTCAACTCGTAGGCGTGCCCTAAGGGAGCTTGGGTGCGGACTGCGAGCTATCCATAGGGATGCTCCAGTTTCTTTGGTTGAGGATGGGGGCCAAAGACAGTGCATGTGGGTTGGGTTCCCACATGCATTGCGCGGCGGACCGGTGCAGGGGGCTTCTTATACTGTTTGCCCCTCTGCATCGCGGTACGTCTCGTGGGTAGGCCATTCTCTAGGCCTTCCATGGGTTCGTGCCGGGGCGACTTCGGTTGCCCTCGCGAGGTACACACCTTGCGGATCAGTCCATGGGGCATCTTGCTCCTTGGATGACCAAGCCCTAGTGCTTGGCGGATTGGTGCGTGGCATCGTCATGCCTCGTACTCGATGGACTTTGCATTAGGCCCCAAGGCCTTATGTTCGATGTACTCGTGATGCAGGCTGATCATGAGTGTGGGTATCTAGAAGCGCATGTCAAGATCTGAGCCAAGTAGCCTGTTGAACAGCTTAGAGTTTGTGTGCACCTTTGAAGCATCAAGGGGTGTTGGCGTGCAGGGCCTTTAAAGGCTTGCAGGATTGAAGGCTGGCCCTAGCATTCGTGCATGTTGGGGCGCCGCACGGGTTCTTCCGTTGCTCAAATATTTGGCCCGTGACACTAGTGTGCAAGGCTTGTATGCAAGGCTAGTGTGCAAGGCTGCTGTGCAAGGCTTGTGGGCAAGGCTGGTGCGCAAGGCTAGTGCCCAAGGGTTGTGTGCAAGGCTAGTGCCCAAGGCTAGTGCGCAAGGCTCGTGCCCAAGGCTAGTTCGCAAGGCTTGTGTGCAAGGCTAGTGCGATGGGCCAGTGCCCAAGGCTTGTGAGCAAGGCTTGTATGCATGGCTTGTGCGCAAGGCTTGTGTCCAAGGCTTTTGTGCAAGGCTCGTGCGCAAGGCTAGTGTGCAAGGCTTGTGCGCATTGGCAGGTAGCCCACCACCATGCACGATCCAAATGCCACTCACGCGACAACACGGTGCCAAGCCGGGCATGGTGTGCACTCAAAACCAATCAACGGACAGAGGTCATGCGTCATGGGGGGGATCTAGCAAGGCCATGGGGAAGGTCATGGAGGACCTTGGAAGCAAGCGCAAGACGAGAGCGAATCGAACAAGGGGCCAGGACGGGGCCTTGTGCCCATGGTCTTCGCAAGACTGCGTCCAAGGCGCCCGAAAGCCCAAGGGAACCCAAACCCGGCCGACACTTGCAATCGCACATGCTCTCTGCAACACACCATCAATGCCGCCCAACGGGGCCAGCACGAGCAGTCATCCGCGGTCCCCTGGCCCTGCGCACGTTTGTCTTTGAAACCGAGCATCAATGCCACAGAAAGTGCCGGGGCGCCAGCTGGAGCCATCATCCGCGTTGCCATGGCTCGCTTGGCCTTGGCTTGCCAGGCCCCGACAGGAGCAATCGCGCATTTTCTTTGCAACCGACCATCAATGCTGCCCAACGGGGCCAGCACGAGCAGTCATCCGCGGTCCCCTGGCCCTGCGCACGTTTGTCTTTGAAACCGAGCATCAATGCCACAGAAAGTGCCGGGGCGCCAGCTGGAGCCATCATCCGCGTTGCCATGGCTCGCTTGGCCTTGGCTTGCCAGGCCCCGACAGGAGCAATCGCGCATTTTCTTTGCAACCGACCATCAATGCCGCCCAACGGGGCCAGCACGAGCAGTCATCCGCGGTCCCCTGGCCCTGCGCACGTTTGTCTTTGAAACCGAGCATCAATGCCACAGAAAGTGCCGGGGCGCCAGCTGGAGCCATCATCCGCGTTGCCATGGCTCGCTTGGCCTTGGCTTGCCAGTCCCCGACACGAGCAATCGCGCATTTTCTTTGCAACCGACCATCAATGCCGCCCAACGAGGCCAGCACGAGCAGTCATCCGCGGTCCCCTGGCCCTGCGCACGTTTGTCTTTGAAACCGAGCATCAATGCCACAGAAAGTGCCCGGGCTCCAGCTGGAGCCATCATCCGACGTGCCATGGCTTTGGTCCCATGGTCTTCGCAACCGAGCATTCGTGACACCCGACGGGGCCAGGACACCAACCCTTCCGACACGAGCATTCGCGCATGTTCTTTGGCCACACAACGGCGCCAGCACGAGCAAAATCATCAGCGGTGCGGTGGCCTTGCACGGCCTTTTGTCTTTGGAACCAACCATCAGTGCCACGGGAAGTGCCGGAGTCCCGGCATCCGCGGTGCCAAGTCATTGCGCCCTTGGTCTCTGCAGCGGGGCATGCCGGGCACTCCCAACCATTGCAAGCAAGCAAGAAAGAAACTAAGTAAGTAAGTAAGTATTACATATAGGGGCGGGACATGCGGGGAGTTCTGCGAAACGTGCACTACGGGGCACACGCGTACCTACCGGGGCATACAGACCCCTATTGGGGCACACGTGTGCATATCGGGGCATACCGGGCCTATCAGGGCACACGCGTACATACCGGGGCATACCGAGCCCTACTGGGGCACACGTGCGCATATCGGGGCGTACCAAGCCTATCGGGGCATTCGCATGTATCCCAAGGCATACCGAGTCTATCCGGGCATACGCGTTCATACCGGGGCGTAACGGGCCTATCGGGGCATACTTGGGCATATCCGGGCAAAAAATGCCCAAAACTTGCGCAACCTTGGCAACCGTGGTCCATTCCTCACTATATGCCATGGCCTTGTGCCCATGGTCTTCACAAGACAGCATCCAAGGCGCCTGAAAGGCCAAGGGAGCCCAACCCAGCAATGCCCAGCCAAGGCCAGGCATTCCAGTGCCTGCCCGGGCAAAAACGCCCAAAGCATGCCCCATTCCTTAGCCTATCCAGGCAAAAACGCCCAAAACCAGCCCATTCCAGTGCCTATCCGGGCAAAAACGCCCAAAGCATGCCCATTCCTTAGCCTGTCCAGGCAAAAACGCCCAAAACCAGCACATTCCAGTGCCTATCCGGGCAAAAACGCCCTAAACCTGCGCATTCCAGCGCCCCGCAGCATGCCACCCTCCTATAGGGTTTGCGCAACCAACCCGCCTAACCACCAGTGGCAACCAAAGGTGCTGTTAGCGACGACTTCTGAAGACGCAACGAGACGCGACGGGTTTGCGCCCAGACGCGACGAGACGATGCGGGATCTGCGCCCAACCATGCCTACACCCGCCGACTTGTTGCGGGAGCTGCTTGCCCAAGCATGCCTAGCGTGCAAGGCCTGCGTGCCCAAGGTCTGTGTGCAAGGCTAGTGCCCAAGGCTAGTCCGCAAGGCTAGTGCCCAAGGCTAGTGAGCAAGGCCTGGGTGCAAGGCTAGTGTGCAAGGCTTGTATGCAAGGCTAGTGTGCAAGGCTGCTGTGCAAGGCTTGTGGGCAAGGCTGGTGCGCAAGGCTAGTGCCCAAGGGTTGTGTGCAAGGCTAGTGCCCAAGGCTAGTGCGCAAGGCTCGTGCCCAAGGCTAGTTCGCAAGGCTTGTGTGCAAGGCTAGTGCGATGGGCCAGTGCCCAAGGCTTGTGAGCAAGGCTTGTATGCATGGCTTGTGCGCAAGGCTTGTGTCCAAGGCTTTTGTGCAAGGCTCGTGCGCAAGGCTAGTGTGCAAGGCTTGTGCGCATTGGCAGGTAGCCCACCACCATGCACGATCCAAATGCCACTCACGCGACAACACGGTGCCAAGCCGGGCATGGTGTGCACTCAAAACCAATCAACGGACAGAGGTCATGCGTCATGGGGGGGATCTAGCAAGGCCATGGGGAAGGTCATGGAGGACCTTGGAAGCAAGCGCAAGACGAGAGCGAATCGAACAAGGGGCCAGGACGGGGCCTTGTGCCCATGGTCTTCGCAAGACTGCGTCCAAGGCGCCCGAAAGCCCAAGGGAACCCAAACCCGGCCGACACTTGCAATCGCACATGCTCTCAGCAAAACACCATCAATGCTGCCCAACGGGGCCAGCACGAGCAGTCATCCGCGGTCCCCTGGCCCTGCGCACGTTTGTCTTTGAAACCGAGCATCAATGCCACAGAAAGTGCCGGGGCGCCAGCTGGAGCCATCATCCGCGTTGCCATGGCTCGCTTGGCCTTGGCTTGCCAGTCCCCGACACGAGCAATCGCCCATTTTCTTTGCAACCGACCATCAATGCCGCCCAACGAGGCCAGCACGAGCAGTCATCCGCGGTCCCCTGGTCCTGCGCACGTTTGTCTTTGAAACCGAGCATCAATGCCACAGAAAGTGCCGGGGCGCCAGCTGGAGCCATCATCCGCGTTGCCATGGCTCGCTTGGCCTTGGCTTGCCAGTCCCCGACAGGAGCAATCGCGCATTTTCTTTGCAACCGACCATCAATGCTGCCCAACGAGGCCAGCACGAGCAGTCATCCGCGGACCCCTGGCCCTGCGCACGTTTGTCTTTGAAACCGAGCATCAATGCCACAGAAAGTGCCGGGGCGCCAGCTGGAGCCATCATCCGCGTTGCCATGGCTCGCTTGGCCTTGGCTTGCCAGTCCCCGACACGAGCAATCGCGCATTTTCTTTGCAACCGACCATCAATGCCGCCCAACGAGGCCAGCACGAGCAGTCATCCGCGGTCCCCTGGCCCTGCGCACGTTTGTCTTTGAAACCGAGCATCAATGCCACAGAAAGTGCCCGGGCTCCAGCTGGAGCCATCATCCGACGTGCCATGGCTTTGGTCCCATGGTCTTCGCAACCGAGCATTCGTGACACCCGACGGGGCCAGGACACCAACCCTTCCGACACGAGCATTCGCGCATGTTCTTTGGCCACACAACGGCGCCAGCACGAGCAGAATCATCAGCGGTGCGGTGGCCTTGCACGGCCTTTTGTCTTTGGAACCAACCATCAGTGCCACGGGAAGTGCCGGAGTCCCGGCATCCGCGGTGCCAAGTCATTGCGCCCTTGGTCTCTGCAGCGGGGCATGCCGGGCACTCCCAACCATTGCAAGCAAGCAAGAAAGAAAGTAAGTAAGTAAGTAAGTATTACATATAGGGGCGGGACATGCGGGGAGTTCTGCGAAACGTGCACTACGGGGCACACGCGTACCTACCGGGGCATACCGACCCCTATTGGGGCACACGTGTGCATATCGGGGCATACCGGGCCTATCAGGGCACACGCGTACATACCGGGGCATACCGAGCCCTACTGGGGCACACGTGCGCATATCGGGGCGTACCAAGCCTATCGGGGCATTCGCATGTATCCCAAGGCATACCGAGTCTATCCGGGCATACGCGTTCATACCGGGGCGTAACGGGCCTATCGGGGCATACTTGGGCATATCCGGGCAAAAAATGCCCAAAACTTGCGCAACCTTGGCAACCGTGGTCCATTCCTCACTATATGCCATGGCCTTGTGCCCATGGTCTTCACAAGACAGCATCCAAGGCGCCTGAAAGGCCAAGGGAGCCCAACCCAGCAATGCCCAGCCAAGGCCAGGCATTCCAGTGCCTGCCCGGGCAAAAACGCCCAAAGCATGCCCCATTCCTTAGCCTATCCAGGCAAAAACGCCCAAAACCAGCCCATTCCAGTGCCTATCCGGGCAAAAACGCCCAAAGCATGCCCATTCCTTAGCCTGTCCAGGCAAAAACGCCCAAAACCAGCACATTCCAGTGCCTATCCGGGCAAAAACGCCCTAAACCTGCGCATTCCAGCGCCCCGCAGCATGCCACCCTCCTATAGGGTTTGCGCAACCAACCCGCCTAACCACCAGTGGCAACCAAAGGTGCTGTTAGCGACGACTTCTGAAGACGCAACGAGACGCGACGGGTTTGCGCCCAGACGCGACGAGACGATGCGGGATCTGCGCCCAACCATGCCTACACCCGCCGACTTGTTGCGGGAGCTGCTTGCCCAAGCATGCCTAGCGTGCAAGGCCTGCGTGCCCAAGGTCTGTGTGCAAGGCTAGTGCCCAAGGCTAGTGCGCAAGGCTAGTGCCCAAGGCTAGTGAGCAAGGCCTGGGTGCAAGGCTAGTGTGCAAGGCTTGTATGCAAGGCTAGTGTGCAAGGCTGCTGTGCAAGGCTTGTGGGCAAGGCTGGTGCGCAAGGCTAGTGCCCAAGGGTTGTGTGCAAGGCTAGTGCCCAAGGCTAGTGCGCAAGGCTCGTGCCCAAGGCTAGTTCGCAAGGCTTGTGTGCAAGGCTAGTGCGATGGGCCAGTGCCCAAGGCTTGTGAGCAAGGCTTGTATGCATGGCTTGTGCGCAAGGCTTGTGTCCAAGGCTTTTGTGCAAGGCTCGTGCGCAAGGCTAGTGTGCAAGGCTTGTGCGCATTGGCAGGTAGCCCACCACCATGCACGATCCAAATGCCACTCACGCGACAACACGGTGCCAAGCCGGGCATGGTGTGCACTCAAAACCAATCAACGGACAGAGGTCATGCGTCATGGGGGGGATCTAGCAAGGCCATGGGGAAGGTCATGGAGGACCTTGGAAGCAAGCGCAAGACGAGAGCGAATCGAACAAGGGGCCAGGACGGGGCCTTGTGCCCATGGTCTTCGCAAGACTGCGTCCAAGGCGCCCGAAAGCCCAAGGGAACCCAAACCCGGCCGACACTTGCAATCGCACATGCTCTCTGCAACACACCATCAATGCCGCCCAACGGGGCCAGCACGAGCAGTCATCCGCGGTCCCCTGGCCCTGCGCACGTTTGTCTTTGAAACCGAGCATCAATGCCACAGAAAGTGCCGGGGCGCCAGCTGGAGCCATCATCCGCGTTGCCATGGCTCGCTTGGCCTTGGCTTGCCAGGCCCCGACAGGAGCAATCGCGCATTTTCTTTGCAACCGACCATCAATGCCGCCCAACGGGGCCAGCACGAGCAGTCATCCGCGGTCCCCTGGCCCTGCGCACGTTTGTCTTTGAAACCGAGCATCAATGCCACAGAAAGTGCCGGGGCGCCAGCTGGAGCCATCATCCGCGTTGCCATGGCTCGCTTGGCCTTGGCTTGCCAGTCCCCGACACGAG
>NW_027518710.1:100000-107500 GCF_043159265.1 Tasmannia lanceolata
CATGCCCCATTCCTTAGCCTATCCAGGCAAAAACGCCCTAAACCAGCCCATTCCAGTGCCTATCCGGGCAAAAACGCCCAAAGCATGCCCATTCCTTAGCCTATCCAGGCAAAAACGCCCAAAACCAGCACATTCCAGTGCCTATCCGGGCAAAAACGCCCTAAACCTGCGCATTCCAGCGCCCCGCAGCATACCACCCTCCTATAGGGTTTGCGCAACCAACCCGCCTAACCACCAGTGGCAACCAAAGGTGCTGTTAGCGACGACTTCTGAAGACGCAACGAGACGCGACGGGTTTGCGCCCAGACGCGACGGGACGTGCGGGATCTGCGCCCAGCCATGCCTACACCCGCCGACTTGCTGCGGGAGCTGCTCGCCCAAGCATGCCTAGCTTGCGAGGCCTGCGTGCAAGGCTAGTGTGCAAGGCTCGTGGGCAAGGCTAGTGCGCAAGGCTAGTGCCCAAGGTCTGTGTGCAAGGCTAGTGCCCAAGGCTAGTGCGCAAGGCTAGTGCCCAAGGCTAGTGAGCAAGGCCTGTGTGCAAGGCTAGTGTGCAAGGCTTGTACGCAAGGCTAGTGTGCAAGGCTGGTGTGCAAGGCTTGTGGGCAAGGCTGGTGCGCAAGGCTAGTGCCCAAGGGTTGTGTGCAAGGCTAGTGCCCAAGGGTAGTGCGCAAGGCTCGTGCCCAAGGCTAGTGCGCAAGGCTTGTGTGCAAGGCTAGTGCGATGGGCCAGTGCCCAAGGCTTGTGAGCAAGGCTTGTATGCATGGCTTGTGTGCAAGGCTTGTGTGCATGGCTTGTGCGCAAGGCTTGTGTCCAAGGCTTTTGTGCAAGGCTCGTGCGCAAGGCTAGTGTGCAAGGCTTGTGCGCATTGGCAGGTAGCCCACCACCATGCACGATCCAAATGCCACTCAAGCGACAACACGGTGCCAAGCCGGGCATGGTGTGCACTCAAAACCAATCAACGGACAGAGGTCATGCGTCATGGGGGGGATCTAGCAAGGCCATGGGGAAGGTCATGGAGGACCTTGGAAGCAAGCGCAAGACGAGAGCGAATCGAACAAGGGGCCAGGACGGGGCCTTGTGCCCATGGTCTTCGCAAGACTGCGTCCAAGGCGCCCGAAAGCCCAAGGGAACCCAAACCCGGCCGACACTTGCAATCGCACATGCTCTCTGCAACACACCATCAATGCCGCCCAACGGGGCCAGCACGAGCAGTCATCCGCGGTCCCCTGGCCCTGCGCACGTTTGTCTTTGAAACCGAGCATCAATGCCACAGAAAGTGCTGGGGCGCCAGCTGGAGCCATCATCCGCGTTGCCATGGCTCGCTTGGCCTTGGCTTGCCAGTCCCCGACACGAGCAATCGCGCATTTTCTTTGCAACCGACCATCAATGCCGCCCAACGAGGCCAGCACGAGCAGTCATCCGCGGTCCCCTGGTCCTGCGCACGTTTGTCTTTGAAACCGAGCATCAATGCCACAGAAAGTGCCGGGGCGCCAGCTGGAGCCATCATCCGCGTTGCCATGGCTCGCTTGGCCTTGGCTTGCCAGTCCCCGACACGAGCAATCGCGCATTTTCTTTGCAACCGACCATCAATGCCGCCCAACGAGGCCAGCACGAGCAGTCATCCGCGGTCCCCTGGCCCTGCGCACGTTTGTCTTTGAAACCGAGCATCAATGCCACAGAAAGTGCCGGGGCGCCAGCTGGAGCCATAATCCGCGTTGCCATGGCTCGCTTGGCCTTGGCTTGCCAGTCCCCGACAGGAGCAATCGCGCATTTTCTTTGCAACCGACCATCAATGCTGCCCAACGAGGCCAGCACGAGCAGTCATCCGCGGTCCCTGGCCCTGCGCACGTTTGTCTTTGAAACCGAGCATCAATGCCACAGAAAGTGCCGGGGCGCCAGCTGGAGCCATCATCCGCGTTGCCATGGCTCGCTTGGCCTTGGCTTGCCAGTCCCCGACACGAGCAATCGCGCATTTTCTTTGCAACCGACCATCAATGCCGCCCAACGAGGCCAGCACGAGCAGTCATCCGCGGTCCCCTGGCCCTGCGCACGTTTGTCTTTGAAACCGAGCATCAATGCCACAGAAAGTGCCCGGGCGCCAGCTGGAGCCATCATCCGACGTGCCATGGCTTTGGTCCCATGGTCTTCGCAACCGAGCATTCGTGACACCCGACGGGGCCAGGACACCAACCCTTCCGACACGAGCATTCGCGCATGTTCTTTGGCCACACAACGACGCCAGCACGAGCAAAATCATCAGCGGTGCGGTGGCCTTGCACGGCCTTTTGTCTTTGGAACCAACCATCAGTGCCACGGGAAGTGCCGGAGTCCCGGCATCCGCGGTGCCAAGTCATTGCGCCCTTGGTCTCTGCAGCGGGGCATGCCGGGCACTCCCAACCATTGCAAGCAAGCGAGAAAGAAAGTAAGTAAGTAAGTAAGTATTACATATAGGGGCGGGACATGCGGGGAGTTCTGCGAAACGTGCACTACGGGGCACACGCGTACCTACCGGGGCATACCGACCCCTATTGGGGCACACGTGTGCATATCGGGGCATACCGGGCCTATCAGGGCACACGCGTACATACCGGGGCATACCGAGCCCTACTGGGGCACACGTGCGCATATCGGGGCGTACCAAGCCTATCGGGGCATTCGCATGTATCCCAAGGCATACCGAGTCTATCCGGGCATACGCGTTCATACCGGGGCGTAACGGGCCTATCGGGGCATACTTGGGCATATCCGGGCAAAAAATGCCCAAAACTTGCGCAACCTTGGCAACCGTGGTCCATTCCTCACTATATGCCATGGCCTTGTGCCCATGGTCTTCACAAGACAGCATCCAAGGCGCCTGAAAGGCCAAGGGAGCCCAACCCAGCAATGCCCAGCCAAGGCCAGGCATTCCAGTGCCTGCCCGGGCAAAAACGCCCAAAGCATGCCCCATTCCTTAGCCTATCCAGGCAAAAACGCCCAAAACCAGCCCATTCCAGTGCCTATCCGGGCAAAAACGCCCAAAGCATGCCCATTCCTTAGCCTGTCCAGGCAAAAACGCCCAAAACCAGCACATTCCAGTGCCTATCCGGGCAAAAACGCCCTAAACCTGCGCATTCCAGCGCCCCGCAGCATGCCACCCTCCTATAGGGTTTGCGCAACCAACCCGCCTAACCACCAGTGGCAACCAAAGGTGCTGTTAGCGACGACTTCTGAAGACGCAACGAGACGCGACGGGTTTGCGCCCAGACGCGACGAGACGATGCGGGATCTGCGCCCAACCATGCCTACACCCGCCGACTTGTTGCGGGAGCTGCTTGCCCAAGCATGCCTAGCGTGCAAGGCCTGCGTGCCCAAGGTCTGTGTGCAAGGCTAGTGCCCAAGGCTAGTCCGCAAGGCTAGTGCCCAAGGCTAGTGAGCAAGGCCTGGGTGCAAGGCTAGTGTGCAAGGCTTGTATGCAAGGCTAGTGTGCAAGGCTGCTGTGCAAGGCTTGTGGGCAAGGCTGGTGCGCAAGGCTAGTGCCCAAGGGTTGTGTGCAAGGCTAGTGCCCAAGGCTAGTGCGCAAGGCTCGTGCCCAAGGCTAGTTCGCAAGGCTTGTGTGCAAGGCTAGTGCGATGGGCCAGTGCCCAAGGCTTGTGAGCAAGGCTTGTATGCATGGCTTGTGCGCAAGGCTTGTGTCCAAGGCTTTTGTGCAAGGCTCGTGCGCAAGGCTAGTGTGCAAGGCTTGTGCGCATTGGCAGGTAGCCCACCACCATGCACGATCCAAATGCCACTCACGCGACAACACGGTGCCAAGCCGGGCATGGTGTGCACTCAAAACCAATCAACGGACAGAGGTCATGCGTCATGGGGGGGATCTAGCAAGGCCATGGGGAAGGTCATGGAGGACCTTGGAAGCAAGCGCAAGACGAGAGCGAATCGAACAAGGGGCCAGAACGGGGCCTTGTGCCCATGGTCTTCGCAAGACTGCGTCCAAGGCGCCCGAAAGCCCAAGGGAACCCAAACCCGGCCGACACTTGCAATCGCACATGCTCTCAGCAACACACCATCAATGCTGCCCAACGGGGCCAGCACGAGCAGTCATCCGCGGTCCCCTGGCCCTGCGCACGTTTGTCTTTGAAACCGAGCATCAATGCCACAGAAAGTGCCGGGGCGCCAGCTGGAGCCATCATCCGCGTTGCCATGGCTCGCTTGGCCTTGGCTTGCCAGTCCCCGACACGAGCAATCGCGCATTTTCTTTGCAACCGACCATCAATGCCGCCCAACGAGGCCAGCACGAGCAGTCATCCGCGGTCCCCTGGTCCTGCGCACGTTTGTCTTTGAAACCGAGCATCAATGCCACAGAAAGTGCCGGGGCGCCAGCTGGAGCCATCATCCGCGTTGCCATGGCTCGCTTGGCCTTGGCTTGCCAGTCCCCGACAGGAGCAATCGCGCATTTTCTTTGCAACCGACCATCAATGCTGCCCAACGAGGCCAGCACGAGCAGTCATCCGCGGTCCCCTGGCCCTGCGCACGTTTGTCTTTGAAACCGAGCATCAATGCCACAGAAAGTGCCGGGGCGCCAGCTGGAGCCATCATCCGCGTTGCCATGGCTCGCTTGGCCTTGGCTTGCCAGTCCCCGACACGAGCAATCGCGCATTTTCTTTGCAACCGACCATCAATGCCGCCCAACGAGGCCAGCACGAGCAGTCATCCGCGGTCCCCTGGCCCTGCGCACGTTTGTCTTTGAAACCGAGCATCAATGCCACAGAAAGTGCCCGGGCTCCAGCTGGAGCCATCATCCGACGTGCCATGGCTTTGGTCCCATGGTCTTCGCAACCGAGCATTCGTGACACCCGACGGGGCCAGGACACCAACCCTTCCGACACGAGCATTCGCGCATGTTCTTTGGCCACACAACGGCGCCAGCACGAGCAGAATCATCAGCGGTGCGGTGGCCTTGCACGGCCTTTTGTCTTTGGAACCAACCATCAGTGCCACGGGAAGTGCCGGAGTCCCGGCATCCGCGGTGCCAAGTCATTGCGCCCTTGGTCTCTGCAGCGGGGCATGCCGGGCACTCCCAACCATTGCAAGCAAGCAAGAAAGAAAGTAAGTAAGTAAGTAAGTATTACATATAGGGGCGGGACATGCGGGGAGTTCTGCGAAACGTGCACTACGGGGCACACGCGTACCTACCGGGGCATACCGACCCCTATTGGGGCACACGTGTGCATATCGGGGCATACCGGGCCTATCAGGGCACACGCGTACATACCGGGGCATACCGAGCCCTACTGGGGCACACGTGCGCATATCGGGGCGTACCAAGCCTATCGGGGCATTCGCATGTATCCCAAGGCATACCGAGTCTATCCGGGCATACGCGTTCATACCGGGGCGTAACGGGCCTATCGGGGCATACTTGGGCATATCCGGGCAAAAAATGCCCAAAACTTGCGCAACCTTGGCAACCGTGGTCCATTCCTCACTATATGCCATGGCCTTGTGCCCATGGTCTTCACAAGACAGCATCCAAGGCGCCTGAAAGGCCAAGGGAGCCCAACCCAGCAATGCCCAGCCAAGGCCAGGCATTCCAGTGCCTGCCCGGGCAAAAACGCCCAAAGCATGCCCCATTCCTTAGCCTATCCAGGCAAAAACGCCCAAAACCAGCCCATTCCAGTGCCTATCCGGGCAAAAACGCCCAAAGCATGCCCATTCCTTAGCCTGTCCAGGCAAAAACGCCCAAAACCAGCACATTCCAGTGCCTATCCGGGCAAAAACGCCCTAAACCTGCGCATTCCAGCGCCCCGCAGCATGCCACCCTCCTATAGGGTTTGCGCAACCAACCCGCCTAACCACCAGTGGCAACCAAAGGTGCTGTTAGCGACGACTTCTGAAGACGCAACGAGACGCGACGGGTTTGCGCCCAGACGCGACGAGACGATGCGGGATCTGCGCCCAACCATGCCTACACCCGCCGACTTGTTGCGGGAGCTGCTTGCCCAAGCATGCCTAGCGTGCAAGGCCTGCGTGCCCAAGGTCTGTGTGCAAGGCTAGTGCCCAAGGCTAGTGCGCAAGGCTAGTGCCCAAGGCTAGTGAGCAAGGCCTGGGTGCAAGGCTAGTGTGCAAGGCTTGTATGCAAGGCTAGTGTGCAAGGCTGCTGTGCAAGGCTTGTGGGCAAGGCTGGTGCGCAAGGCTAGTGCCCAAGGGTTGTGTGCAAGGCTAGTGCCCAAGGCTAGTGCGCAAGGCTCGTGCCCAAGGCTAGTTCGCAAGGCTTGTGTGCAATGCTAGTGCGATGGGCCAGTGCCCAAGGCTTGTGAGCAAGGCTTGTATGCATGGCTTGTGCGCAAGGCTTGTGTCCAAGGCTTTTGTGCAAGGCTCGTGCGCAAGGCTAGTGTGCAAGGCTTGTGCGCATTGGCAGGTAGCCCACCACCATGCACGATCCAAATGCCACTCACGCGACAACACGGTGCCAAGCCGGGCATGGTGTGCACTCAAAACCAATCAACGGACAGAGGTCATGCGTCATGGGGGGGATCTAGCAAGGCCATGGGGAAGGTCATGGAGGACCTTGGAAGCAAGCGCAAGACGAGAGCGAATCGAACAAGGGGCCAGGACGGGGCCTTGTGCCCATGGTCTTCGCAAGACTGCGTCCAAGGCGCCCGAAAGCCCAAGGGAACCCAAACCCGGCCGACACTTGCAATCGCACATGCTCTCTGCAACACACCATCAATGCCGCCCAACGGGGCCAGCACGAGCAGTCATCCGCGGTCCCCTGGCCCTGCGCACGTTTGTCTTTGAAACCGAGCATCAATGCCACAGAAAGTGCCGGGGCGCCAGCTGGAGCCATCATCCGCGTTGCCATGGCTCGCTTGGCCTTGGCTTGCCAGGCCCCGACAGGAGCAATCGCGCATTTTCTTTGCAACCGACCATCAATGCCGCCCAACGGGGCCAGCACGAGCAGTCATCCGCGGTCCCCTGGCCCTGCGCACGTTTGTCTTTGAAACCGAGCATCAATGCCACAGAAAGTGCCGGGGCGCCAGCTGGAGCCATCATCCGCGTTGCCATGGCTCGCTTGGCCTTGGCTTGCCAGTCCCCGACACGAGCAATCGCGCATTTTCTTTGCAACCGACCATCAATGCCGCCCAACGAGGCCAGCACGAGCAGTCATCCGCGGTCCCCTGGCCCTGCGCACGTTTGTCTTTGAAACCGAGCATCAATGCCACAGAAAGTGCCGGGGCGCCAGCTGGAGCCATCATCCGACGTGCCATGGCTTTGGTCCCATGGTCTTCGCAACCGAGCATTCGTGACACCCGACGGGGCCAGGACACCAACCCTTCCGACAGGAGCATTCGCGCATGTTCTTTGGCCACACAAAGGCGCCAGCACGAGCAAAATCATCCGCGGTGCGGTGGCCTTGCACGGCCTTTTGTCTTTGGAACCAACCATCAGTGCCACGGGAAGTGCCGGAGTCCCGGCATCCGCGGTGCCAAGTCATTGCGCCCTTGGTCTCTGCAGCGGGGCATG
>NW_027518710.1:117500-165000 GCF_043159265.1 Tasmannia lanceolata
TGCAAGGCTCGTGGGCAAGGCTAGTGCGCAAGGCTAGTGCCCAAGGTCTGTGTGCAAGGCTAGTGCCCAAGGCTAGTGCGCAAGGCTAGTGCCCAAGGCTAGTGAGCAAGGCCTGTGTGCAAGGCTAGTGTGCAAGGCTTGTACGCAAGGCTAGTGTGCAAGGCTGGTGTGCAAGGCTTGTGGGCAAGGCTGGTGCGCAAGGCTAGTGCCCAAGGGTTGTGTGCAAGGCTAGTGCCCAAGGGTAGTGCGCAAGGCTCGTGCCCAAGGCTAGTGCGCAAGGCTTGTGTGCAAGGCTAGTGCGATGGGCCAGTGCCCAAGGCTTGTGAGCAAGGCTTGTATGCATGGCTTGTGTGCAAGGCTTGTGTGCATGGCTTGTGCGCAAGGCTTGTGTCCAAGGCTTTTGTGCAAGGCTCGTGCGCAAGGCTAGTGTGCAAGGCTTGTGCGCATTGGCAGGTAGCCCACCACCATGCACGATCCAAATGCCACTCAAGCGACAACACGGTGCCAAGCCGGGCATGGTGTGCACTCAAAACCAATCAACGGACAGAGGTCATGCGTCATGGGGGGGATCTAGCAAGGCCATGGGGAAGGTCATGGAGGACCTTGGAAGCAAGCGCAAGACGAGAGCGAATCGAACAAGGGGCCAGGACGGGGCCTTGTGCCCATGGTCTTCGCAAGACTGCGTCCAAGGCGCCCGAAAGCCCAAGGGAACCCAAACCCGGCCGACACTTGCAATCGCACATGCTCTCTGCAACACACCATCAATGCCGCCCAACGGGGCCAGCACGAGCAGTCATCCGCGGTCCCCTGGCCCTGCGCACGTTTGTCTTTGAAACCGAGCATCAATGCCACAGAAAGTGCTGGGGCGCCACCTGGAGCCATCATCCGCGTTGCCATGGCTCGCTTGGCCTTGGCTTGCCAGTCCCCGACACGAGCAATCGCGCATTTTCTTTGCAACCGACCATCAATGCCGCCCAACGAGGCCAGCACGAGCAGTCATCCGCGGTCCCCTGGTCCTGCGCACGTTTGTCTTTGAAACCGAGCATCAATGCCACAGAAAGTGCCGGGGCGCCAGCTGGAGCCATCATCCGCGTTGCCATGGCTCGCTTGGCCTTGGCTTGCCAGTCCCCGACACGAGCAATCGCGCATTTTCTTTGCAACCGACCATCAATGCCGCCCAACGAGGCCAGCACGAGCAGTCATCCGCGGTCCCCTGGCCCTGCGCACGTTTGTCTTTGAAACCGAGCATCAATGCCACAGAAAGTGCCGGGGCGCCAGCTGGAGCCATAATCCGCGTTGCCATGGCTCGCTTGGCCTTGGCTTGCCAGTCCCCGACAGGAGCAATCGCGCATTTTCTTTGCAACCGACCATCAATGCTGCCCAACGAGGCCAGCACGAGCAGTCATCCGCGGTCCCCTGGCCCTGCGCACGTTTGTCTTTGAAACCGAGCATCAATGCCACAGAAAGTGCCGGGGCGCCAGCTGGAGCCATCATCCGCGTTGCCATGGCTCGCTTGGCCTTGGCTTGCCAGTCCCCGACACGAGCAATCGCGCATTTTCTTTGCAACCGACCATCAATGCCGCCCAACGAGGCCAGCACGAGCAGTCATCCGCGGTCCCCTGGCCCTGCGCACGTTTGTCTTTGAAACCGAGCATCAATGCCACAGAAAGTGCCCGGGCGCCAGCTGGAGCCATCATCCGACGTGCCATGGCTTTGGTCCCATGGTCTTCGCAACCGAGCATTCGTGACACCCGACGGGGCCAGGACACCAACCCTTCCGACACGAGCATTCGCGCATGTTCTTTGGCCACACAACGGCGCCAGCACGAGCAAAATCATCAGCGGTGCGGTGGCCTTGCACGGCCTTTTGTCTTTGGAACCAACCATCAGTGCCACGGGAAGTGCCGGAGACCCGGCATCCGCGGTGCCAAGTCATTGCGCCCTTGGTCTCTGCAGCGGGGCATGCCGGGCACTCCCAACCATTGCAAGCAAGCAAGCAAGCAAGAAAGAAAGTAAGTAAGTAAGTATTACATATAGGGGCGGGACATGCGGGGAGTTCTGCGAAACGTGCACTACGGGGCACACGCGTACCTACCGGGGCATACCGACCCCTATTGGGGCACACGTGTGCATATCGGGGCATACCGGGCCTATCAGGGCACACGCGTACATACCGGGGCATACCGAGCCCTACTGGGGCACACGTGCGCATATCGGGGCGTACCAAGCCTATCGGGGCATTCGCATGTATCCCAAGGCATACCGAGTCTATCCGGGCATACGCGTTCATACCGGGGCGTAACGGGCCTATCGGGGCATACTTGGGCATATCCGGGCAAAAAATGCCCAAAACTTGCGCAACCTTGGCAACCGTGGTCCATTCCTCACTATATGCCATGGCCTTGTGCCCATGGTCTTCACAAGACAGCATCCAAGGCGCCTGAAAGGCCAAGGGAGCCCAACCCAGCAATGCCCAGCCAAGGCCAGGCATTCCAGTGCCTGCCCGGGCAAAAACGCCCAAAGCATGCCCCATTCCTTAGCCTATCCAGGCAAAAACGCCCAAAACCAGCCCATTCCAGTGCCTATCCGGGCAAAAACGCCCAAAGCATGCCCATTCCTTAGCCTGTCCAGGCAAAAACGCCCAAAACCAGCACATTCCAGTGCCTATCCGGGCAAAAACGCCCTAAACCTGCGCATTCCAGCGCCCCGCAGCATGCCACCCTCCTATAGGGTTTGCGCAACCAACCCGCCTAACCACCAGTGGCAACCAAAGGTGCTGTTAGCGACGACTTCTGAAGACGCAACGAGACGCGACGGGTTTGCGCCCAGACGCGACGAGACGATGCGGGATCTGCGCCCAACCATGCCTACACCCGCCGACTTGTTGCGGGAGCTGCTTGCCCAAGCATGCCTAGCGTGCAAGGCCTGCGTGCCCAAGGTCTGTGTGCAAGGCTAGTGCCCAAGGCTAGTCCGCAAGGCTAGTGCCCAAGGCTAGTGAGCAAGGCCTGGGTGCAAGGCTAGTGTGCAAGGCTTGTATGCAAGGCTAGTGTGCAAGGCTGCTGTGCAAGGCTTGTGGGCAAGGCTGGTGCGCAAGGCTAGTGCCCAAGGGTTGTGTGCAAGGCTAGTGCCCAAGGCTAGTGCGCAAGGCTCGTGCCCAAGGCTAGTTCGCAAGGCTTGTGTGCAAGGCTAGTGCGATGGGCCAGTGCCCAAGGCTTGTGAGCAAGGCTTGTATGCATGGCTTGTGCGCAAGGCTTGTGTCCAAGGCTTTTGTGCAAGGCTCGTGCGCAAGGCTAGTGTGCAAGGCTTGTGCGCATTGGCAGGTAGCCCACCACCATGCACGATCCAAATGCCACTCACGCGACAACACGGTGCCAAGCCGGGCATGGTGTGCACTCAAAACCAATCAACGGACAGAGGTCATGCGTCATGGGGGGGATCTAGCAAGGCCATGGGGAAGGTCATGGAGGACCTTGGAAGCAAGCGCAAGACGAGAGCGAATCGAACAAGGGGCCAGAACGGGGCCTTGTGCCCATGGTCTTCGCAAGACTGCGTCCAAGGCGCCCGAAAGCCCAAGGGAACCCAAACCCGGCCGACACTTGCAATCGCACATGCTCTCAGCAACACACCATCAATGCTGCCCAACGGGGCCAGCACGAGCAGTCATCCGCGGTCCCCTGGCCCTGCGCACGTTTGTCTTTGAAACCGAGCATCAATGCCACAGAAAGTGCCGGGGCGCCAGCTGGAGCCATCATCCGCGTTGCCATGGCTCGCTTGGCCTTGGCTTGCCAGTCCCCGACACGAGCAATCGCGCATTTTCTTTGCAACCGACCATCAATGCCGCCCAACGAGGCCAGCACGAGCAGTCATCCGCGGTCCCCTGGTCCTGCGCACGTTTGTCTTTGAAACCGAGCATCAATGCCACAGAAAGTGCCGGGGCGCCAGCTGGAGCCATCATCCGCGTTGCCATGGCTCGCTTGGCCTTGGCTTGCCAGTCCCCGACAGGAGCAATCGCGCATTTTCTTTGCAACCGACCATCAATGCTGCCCAACGAGGCCAGCACGAGCAGTCATCCGCGGTCCCCTGGCCCTGCGCACGTTTGTCTTTGAAACCGAGCATCAATGCCACAGAAAGTGCCGGGGCGCCAGCTGGAGCCATCATCCGCGTTGCCATGGCTCGCTTGGCCTTGGCTTGCCAGTCCCCGACACGAGCAATCGCGCATTTTCTTTGCAACCGACCATCAATGCCGCCCAACGAGGCCAGCACGAGCAGTCATCCGCGGTCCCCTGGCCCTGCGCACGTTTGTCTTTGAAACCGAGCATCAATGCCACAGAAAGTGCCCGGGCTCCAGCTGGAGCCATCATCCGACGTGCCATGGCTTTGGTCCCATGGTCTTCGCAACCGAGCATTCGTGACACCCGACGGGGCCAGGACACCAACCCTTCCGACACGAGCATTCGCGCATGTTCTTTGGCCACACAACGGCGCCAGCACGAGCAAAATCATCAGCGGTGCGGTGGCCTTGCACGGCCTTTTGTCTTTGGAACCAACCATCAGTGCCACGGGAAGTGCCGGAGTCCCGGCATCCGCGGTGCCAAGTCATTGCGCCCTTGGTCTCTGCAGCGGGGCATGCCGGGCACTCCCAACCATTGCAAGCAAGCAAGAAAGAAAGTAAGTAAGTAAGTAAGTATTACATATAGGGGCGGGACATGCGGGGAGTTCTGCGAAACGTGCACTACGGGGCACACGCGTACCTACCGGGGCATACCGACCCCTATTGGGGCACACGTGTGCATATCGGGGCATACCGGGCCTATCAGGGCACACGCGTACATACCGGGGCATACCGAGCCCTACTGGGGCACACGTGCGCATATCGGGGCGTACCAAGCCTATCGGGGCATTCGCATGTATCCCAAGGCATACCGAGTCTATCCGGGCATACGCGTTCATACCGGGGCGTAACGGGCCTATCGGGGCATACTTGGGCATATCCGGGCAAAAAATGCCCAAAACTTGCGCAACCTTGGCAACCGTGGTCCATTCCTCACTATATGCCATGGCCTTGTGCCCATGGTCTTCACAAGACAGCATCCAAGGCGCCTGAAAGGCCAAGGGAGCCCAACCCAGCAATGCCCAGCCAAGGCCAGGCATTCCAGTGCCTGCCCGGGCAAAAACGCCCAAAGCATGCCCCATTCCTTAGCCTATCCAGGCAAAAACGCCCAAAACCAGCCCATTCCAGTGCCTATCCGGGCAAAAACG
The DNA here is from genome assembly GCF_043159265.1 of Tasmannia lanceolata. Lineage (NCBI taxonomy): Eukaryota > Viridiplantae > Streptophyta > Magnoliopsida > Canellales > Winteraceae > Tasmannia > Tasmannia lanceolata. The sequence continues at coordinate 122,760 of NW_027518710.1, forward strand.
CCCAAAGCATGCCCATTCCTTAGCCTGTCCAGGCAAAAACGCCCAAAACCAGCACATTCCAGTGCCTATCCGGGCAAAAACGCCCTAAACCTGCGCATTCCAGCGCCCCGCAGCATGCCACCCTCCTATAGGGTTTGCGCAACCAACCCGCCTAACCACCAGTGGCAACCAAAGGTGCTGTTAGCGACGACTTCTGAAGACGCAACGAGACGCGACGGGTTTGCGCCCAGACGCGACGAGACGATGCGGGATCTGCGCCCAACCATGCCTACACCCGCCGACTTGTTGCGGGAGCTGCTTGCCCAAGCATGCCTAGCGTGCAAGGCCTGCGTGCCCAAGGTCTGTGTGCAAGGCTAGTGCCCAAGGCTAGTGCGCAAGGCTAGTGCCCAAGGCTAGTGAGCAAGGCCTGGGTGCAAGGCTAGTGTGCAAGGCTTGTATGCAAGGCTAGTGTGCAAGGCTGCTGTGCAAGGCTTGTGGGCAAGGCTGGTGCGCAAGGCTAGTGCCCAAGGGTTGTGTGCAAGGCTAGTGCCCAAGGCTAGTGCGCAAGGCTCGTGCCCAAGGCTAGTTCGCAAGGCTTGTGTGCAAGGCTAGTGCGATGGGCCAGTGCCCAAGGCTTGTGAGCAAGGCTTGTATGCATGGCTTGTGCGCAAGGCTTGTGTCCAAGGCTTTTGTGCAAGGCTCGTGCGCAAGGCTAGTGTGCAAGGCTTGTGCGCATTGGCAGGTAGCCCACCACCATGCACGATCCAAATGCCACTCACGCGACAACACGGTGCCAAGCCGGGCATGGTGTGCATTCAAAACCAATCAACGGACAGAGGTCATGCGTCATGGGGGGGATCTAGCAAGGCCATGGGGAAGGTCATGGAGGACCTTGGAAGCAAGCGCAAGACGAGAGCGAATCGAACAAGGGGCCAGGACGGGGCCTTGTGCCCATGGTCTTCGCAAGACTGCGTCCAAGGCGCCCGAAAGCCCAAGGGAACCCAAACCCGGCCGACACTTGCAATCGCACATGCTCTCTGCAACACACCATCAATGCCGCCCAACGGGGCCAGCACGAGCAGTCATCCGCAGTCCCCTGGCCCTGCGCACGTTTGTCTTTGAAACCGAGCATCAATGCCACAGAAAGTGCCGGGGCGCCAGCTGGAGCCATCATCCGCGTTGCCATGGCTCGCTTGGCCTTGGCTTGCCAGGCCCCGACAGGAGCAATCGCGCATTTTCTTTGCAACCGACCATCAATGCCGCCCAACGGGGCCAGCACGAGCAGTCATCCGCGGTCCCCTGGCCCTGCGCACGTTTGTCTTTGAAACCGAGCATCAATGCCACAGAAAGTGCCCGGGCTCCAGCTGGAGCCATCATCCGACGTGCCATGGCTTTGGTCCCATGGTCTTCGCAACCGAGCATTCGTGACACCCGACGGGGCCAGGACACCAACCCTTCCGACACGAGCATTCGCGCATGTTCTTTGGCCACACAACGGCGCCAGCACGAGCAAAATCATCAGCGGTGCGGTGGCCTTGCACGGCCTTTTGTCTTTGGAACCAACCATCAGTGCCACGGGAAGTGCCGGAGACCCGGCATCCGCGGTGCCAAGTCATTGCGCCCTTGGTCTCTGCAGCGGGGCATGCCGGGCACTCCCAACCATTGCAAGCAAGCAAGCAAGCAAGAAAGAAAGTAAGTAAGTAAGTATTACATATAGGGGCGGGACATGCGGGGAGTTCTGCGAAACGTGCACTACGGGGCACACGCGTACCTACCGGGGCATACCGACCCCTATTGGGGCACACGTGTGCATATCGGGGCATACCGGGCCTATCAGGGCACACGCGTACATACCGGGGCATACCGAGCCCTACTGGGGCACACGTGCGCATATCGGGGCGTACCAAGCCTATCGGGGCATTCGCATGTATCCCAAGGCATACCGAGTCTATCCGGGCATACGCGTTCATACCGGGGCGTAACGGGCCTATCGGGGCATACTTGGGCATATCCGGGCAAAAAATGCCCAAAACTTGCGCAACCTTGGCAACCGTGGTCCATTCCTCACTATATGCCATGGCCTTGTGCCCATGGTCTTCACAAGACAGCATCCAAGGCGCCTGAAAGGCCAAGGGAGCCCAACCCAGCAATGCCCAGCCAAGGCCAGGCATTCCAGTGCCTGCCCGGGCAAAAACGCCCAAAGCATGCCCCATTCCTTAGCCTATCCAGGCAAAAACGCCCAAAACCAGCCCATTCCAGTGCCTATCCGGGCAAAAACGCCCAAAGCATGCCCATTCCTTAGCCTGTCCAGGCAAAAACGCCCAAAACCAGCACATTCCAGTGCCTATCCGGGCAAAAACGCCCTAAACCTGCGCATTCCAGCGCCCCGCAGCATGCCACCCTCCTATAGGGTTTGCGCAACCAACCCGCCTAACCACCAGTGGCAACCAAAGGTGCTGTTAGCGACGACTTCTGAAGACGCAACGAGACGCGACGGGTTTGCGCCCAGACGCGACGAGACGATGCGGGATCTGCGCCCAACCATGCCTACACCCGCCGACTTGTTGCGGGAGCTGCTTGCCCAAGCATGCCTAGCGTGCAAGGCCTGCGTGCCCAAGGTCTGTGTGCAAGGCTAGTGCCCAAGGCTAGTGCGCAAGGCTAGTGCCCAAGGCTAGTGAGCAAGGCCTGGGTGCAAGGCTAGTGTGCAAGGCTTGTATGCAAGGCTAGTGCGCAAGGCTGCTGTGCAAGGCTTGTGGGCAAGGCTGGTGCGCAAGGCTAGTGCCCAAGGGTTGTGTGCAAGGCTAGTGCCCAAGGCTAGTGCCCAAGGCTAGTGCGCAAGGCTCGTGCCCAAGGCTAGTTCGCAAGGCTTGTGTGCAAGGCTAGTGCGATGGGCCAGTGCCCAAGGCTTGTGAGCAAGGCTTGTATGCATGGCTTGTGCGCAAGGCTTGTGTCCAAGGCTTTTGTGCAAGGCTCGTGCGCAAGGCTAGTGTGCAAGGCTTGTGCGCATTGGCAGGTAGCCCACCACCATGCACGATCCAAATGCCACTCACGCGACAACACGGTGCCAAGCCGGGCATGGTGTGCACTCAAAACCAATCAACGGACAGAGGTCATGCGTCATGGGGGGGATCTAGCAAGGCCATGGGGAAGGTCATGGAGGACCTTGGAAGCAAGCGCAAGACGAGAGCGAATCGAACAAGGGGCCAGGACGGGGCCTTGTGCCCATGGTCTTCGCAAGACTGCGTCCAAGGCGCCCGAAAGCCCAAGGGAACCCAAACCCGGCCGACACTTGCAATCGCACATGCTCTCTGCAACACACCATCAATGCCGCCCAACGGGGCCAGCACGAGCAGTCATCCGCGGTCCCCTGGCCCTGCGCACGTTTGTCTTTGAAACCGAGCATCAATGCCACAGAAAGTGCCGGGGCGCCAGCTGGAGCCATCATCCGCGTTGCCATGGCTCGCTTGGCCTTGGCTTGCCAGGCCCCGACAGGAGCAATCGCGCATTTTCTTTGCAACCGACCATCAATGCCGCCCAACGGGGCCAGCACGAGCAGTCATCCGCGGTCCCCTGGCCCTGCGCACGTTTGTCTTTGAAACCGAGCATCAATGCCACAGAAAGTGCCGGGGCGCCAGCTGGAGCCATCATCCGCGTTGCCATGGCTCGCTTGGCCTTGGCTTGCCAGTCCCCGACACGAGCAATCGCGCATTTTCTTTGCAACCGACCATCAATGCCGCCCAACGAGGCCAGCACGAGCAGTCATCCGCGGTCCCCTGGCCCTGCGCACGTTTGTCTTTGAAACCGAGCATCAATGCCACAGAAAGTGCCCGGGCTCCAGCTGGAGCCATCATCCGACGTGCCATGGCTTTGGTCCCATGGTCTTCGCAACCGAGCATTCGTGACACCCGACGGGGCCAGGAAACCAACCCTTCCGACACGAGCATTCGCGCATGTTCTTTGGCCACACAACGGCGCCAGCACGAGCAAAATCATCAGCGGTGCGGTGGCCTTGCACGGCCTTTTGTCTTTGGAACCAACCATCAGTGCCACGGGAAGTGCCGGAGACCCGGCATCCGCGGTGCCAAGTCATTGCGCCCTTGGTCTCTGCAGCGGGGCATGCCGGGCACTCCCAACCATTGCAAGCAAGCAAGCAAGCAAGAAAGAAAGTAAGTAAGTAAGTATTACATATAGGGGCGGGACATGCGGGGAGTTCTGCGAAACGTGCACTACGGGGCACACGCGTACCTACCGGGGCATACCGACCCCTATTGGGGCACACGTGTGCATATCGGGGCATACCGGGCCTATCAGGGCACACGCGTACATACCGGGGCATACCGAGCCCTACTGGGGCACACGTGCGCATATCGGGGCGTACCAAGCCTATCGGGGCATTCGCATGTATCCCAAGGCATACCGAGTCTATCCGGGCATACGCGTTCATACCGGGGCGTAACGGGCCTATCGGGGCATACTTGGGCATATCCGGGCAAAAAATGCCCAAAACTTGCGCAACCTTGGCAACCGTGGTCCATTCCTCACTATATGCCATGGCCTTGTGCCCATGGTCTTCACAAGACAGCATCCAAGGCGCCTGAAAGGCCAAGGGAGCCCAACCCAGCAATGCCCAGCCAAGGCCAGGCATTCCAGTGCCTGCCCGGGCAAAAACGCCCAAAGCATGCCCCATTCCTTAGCCTATCCAGGCAAAAACGCCCAAAACCAGCCCATTCCAGTGCCTATCCGGGCAAAAACGCCCAAAGCATGCCCATTCCTTAGCCTGTCCAGGCAAAAACGCCCAAAACCAGCACATTCCAGTGCCTATCCGGGCAAAAACGCCCTAAACCTGCGCATTCCAGCGCCCCGCAGCATGCCACCCTCCTATAGGGTTTGCGCAACCAACCCGCCTAACCACCAGTGGCAACCAAAGGTGCTGTTAGCGACGACTTCTGAAGACGCAACGAGACGCGACGGGTTTGCGCCCAGACGCGACGAGACGATGCGGGATCTGCGCCCAACCATGCCTACACCCGCCGACTTGTTGCGGGAGCTGCTTGCCCAAGCATGCCTAGCGTGCAAGGCCTGCGTGCCCAAGGTCTGTGTGCAAGGCTAGTGCCCAAGGCTAGTGCGCAAGGCTAGTGCCCAAGGCTAGTGAGCAAGGCCTGGGTGCAAGGCTAGTGTGCAAGGCTTGTATGCAAGGCTAGTGTGCAAGGCTGCTGTGCAAGGCTTGTGGGCAAGGCTGGTGCGCAAGGCTAGTGCCCAAGGGTTGTGTGCAAGGCTAGTGCCCAAGGCTAGTGCGCAAGGCTCGTGCCCAAGGCTAGTTCGCAAGGCTTGTGTGCAAGGCTAGTGCGATGGGCCAGTGCCCAAGGCTTGTGAGCAAGGCTTGTATGCATGGCTTGTGCGCAAGGCTTGTGTCCAAGGCTTTTGTGCAAGGCTCGTGCGCAAGGCTAGTGTGCAAGGCTTGTGCGCATTGGCAGGTAGCCCACCACCATGCACGATCCAAATGCCACTCACGCGACAACACGGTGCCAAGCCGGGCATGGTGTGCACTCAAAACCAATCAACGGACAGAGGTCATGCGTCATGGGGGGGATCTAGCAAGGCCATGGGGAAGGTCATGGAGGACCTTGGAAGCAAGCGCAAGACGAGAGCGAATCGAACAAGGGGCCAGGACGGGGCCTTGTGCCCATGGTCTTCGCAAGACTGCGTCCAAGGCGCCCGAAAGCCCAAGGGAACCCAAACCCGGCCGACACTTGCAATCGCACATGCTCTCTGCAACACACCATCAATGCCGCCCAACGGGGCCAGCACGAGCAGTCATCCGCGGTCCCCTGGCCCTGCGCACGTTTGTCTTTGAAACCGAGCATCAATGCCACAGAAAGTGCCGGGGCGCCAGCTGGAGCCATCATCCGCGTTGCCATGAACGGGGTGGTCAGCTGCGCAATGGCAGGTAGCCCACCAGCATGCACGATCCAAATGCCACTCACGCGCCAACACGGTGCCTGCCAAACAATGTCTCCCCGACCCAACTGCTATTAGCAATGGGTCCTGAAATGGCACTGCTAGGCGACCCGCTGTGCGCGGAAGTTAGAGGGGAAGGGGGAAGGGACACACGGGACGAGGAATTCCGTGCAAAAGAGAATGCGAGCGAAGACCAAGCCAAGAGTGGAGACCCCCACGGTTGAGGCAAGCCAACGATGGCGAATGGAATGGGGGAAGGGGAGAGATCTAGCAAAAGGCCCAGGACAAAGATGGGGGGGGGGAGCTCATTGGAGAGGCCCTGTAAGAAAGCGCAATAGAAAAGCAAATCGAACAAGGGAGGTAAGCTCACAGGTACGAAGAAAAGGAACCCTTGTGCGCATTGGAGGAGGCAAACTACCCAACCAAGCCAGCAGCAACCAAGCCATAGGGTTGCAAACAGACGTGCAACCCAGTACCCACAAGGGCAGGGGTAAGCCGCCGAGCCTAGCAAGGTAGGTGTGCTCCCAAAACCAAACAACGCACACAGGGAGCAAACACGGGCAAACAAGTGACGCCATGGCCTACTCGCCCACCGCCCTCTATATTGCCTAACCTTGGCAACCATGGTCCATTCCCCACTATATGCCATGGCCTTGTGCCCATGGTCTTCACAAGACAGCATCCAAGGCGCCTGAAAGGCCAAGGGAGCCCAACCCAGCAATGCCCAGCCAAGGCCAGGCATTCCAGTGCCTACCCGGGCAAAAACGCCCAAAGCATGCCCCATTCCTTAGCCTATCCAGGCAAAAACGCCCTAAACCAGCCCATTCCAGTGCCTATCCGGGCAAAAACGCCCAAAGCATGCCCATTCCTTAGCCTATCCAGGCAAAAACGCCCAAAACCAGCACATTCCAGTGCCTATCCGGGCAAAAACGCCCTAAACCTGCGCATTCCAGCGCCCCGCAGCATACCACCCTCCTATAGGGTTTGCGCAACCAACCCGCCTAACCACCAGTGGCAACCAAAGGTGCTGTTAGCGACGACTTCTGAAGACGCAACGAGACGCGACGGGTTTGCGCCCAGACGCGACGGGACGTGCGGGATCTGCGCCCAGCCATGCCTACACCCGCCGACTTGCTGCGGGAGCTGCTCGCCCAAGCATGCCTAGCTTGCGAGGCCTGCGTGCAAGGCTAGTGTGCAAGGCTCGTGGGCAAGGCTAGTGCGCAAGGCTAGTGCCCAAGGTCTGTGTGCAAGGCTAGTGCCCAAGGCTAGTGCGCAAGGCTAGTGCCCAAGGCTAGTGAGCAAGGCCTGTGTGCAAGGCTAGTGTGCAAGGCTTGTACGCAAGGCTAGTGTGCAAGGCTGGTGTGCAAGGCTTGTGGGCAAGGCTGGTGCGCAAGGCTAGTGCCCAAGGGTTGTGTGCAAGGCTAGTGCCCAAGGGTAGTGCGCAAGGCTCGTGCCCAAGGCTAGTGCGCAAGGCTTGTGTGCAAGGCTAGTGCGATGGGCCAGTGCCCAAGGCTTGTGAGCAAGGCTTGTATGCATGGCTTGTGTGCAAGGCTTGTGTGCATGGCTTGTGCGCAAGGCTTGTGTCCAAGGCTTTTGTGCAAGGCTCGTGCGCAAGGCTAGTGTGCAAGGCTTGTGCGCATTGGCAGGTAGCCCACCACCATGCACGATCCAAATGCCACTCAAGCGACAACACGGTGCCAAGCCGGGCATGGTGTGCACTCAAAACCAATCAACGGACAGAGGTCATGCGTCATGGGGGGGATCTAGCAAGGCCATGGGGAAGGTCATGGAGGACCTTGGAAGCAAGCGCAAGACGAGAGCGAATCGAACAAGGGGCCAGGACGGGGCCTTGTGCCCATGGTCTTCGCAAGACTGCGTCCAAGGCGCCCGAAAGCCCAAGGGAACCCAAACCCGGCCGACACTTGCAATCGCACATGCTCTCTGCAACACACCATCAATGCCGCCCAACGGGGCCAGCACGAGCAGTCATCCGCGGTCCCCTGGCCCTGCGCACGTTTGTCTTTGAAACCGAGCATCAATGCCACAGAAAGTGCTGGGGCGCCAGCTGGAGCCATCATCCGCGTTGCCATGGCTCGCTTGGCCTTGGCTTGCCAGTCCCCGACACGAGCAATCGCGCATTTTCTTTGCAACCGACCATCAATGCCGCCCAACGAGGCCAGCACGAGCAGTCATCCGCGGTCCCCTGGTCCTGCGCACGTTTGTCTTTGAAACCGAGCATCAATGCCACAGAAAGTGCCGGGGCGCCAGCTGGAGCCATCATCCGCGTTGCCATGGCTCGCTTGGCCTTGGCTTGCCAGTCCCCGACACGAGCAATCGCGCATTTTCTTTGCAACCGACCATCAATGCCGCCCAACGAGGCCAGCACGAGCAGTCATCCGCGGTCCCCTGGCCCTGCGCACGTTTGTCTTTGAAACCGAGCATCAATGCCACAGAAAGTGCCGGGGCGCCAGCTGGAGCCATAATCCGCGTTGCCATGGCTCGCTTGGCCTTGGCTTGCCAGTCCCCGACAGGAGCAATCGCGCATTTTCTTTGCAACCGACCATCAATGCTGCCCAACGAGGCCAGCACGAGCAGTCATCCGCGGTCCCCTGGCCCTGCGCACGTTTGTCTTTGAAACCGAGCATCAATGCCACAGAAAGTGCCGGGGCGCCAGCTGGAGCCATCATCCGCGTTGCCATGGCTCGCTTGGCCTTGGCTTGCCAGTCCCCGACACGAGCAATCGCGCATTTTCTTTGCAACCGACCATCAATGCCGCCCAACGAGGCCAGCACGAGCAGTCATCCGCGGTCCCCTGGCCCTGCGCACGTTTGTCTTTGAAACCGAGCATCAATGCCACAGAAAGTGCCCGGGCGCCAGCTGGAGCCATCATCCGACGTGCCATGGCTTTGGTCCCATGGTCTTCGCAACCGAGCATTCGTGACACCCGACGGGGCCAGGACACCAACCCTTCCGACACGAGCATTCGCGCATGTTCTTTGGCCACACAACGACGCCAGCACGAGCAAAATCATCAGCGGTGCGGTGGCCTTGCACGGCCTTTTGTCTTTGGAACCAACCATCAGTGCCACGGGAAGTGCCGGAGTCCCGGCATCCGCGGTGCCAAGTCATTGCGCCCTTGGTCTCTGCAGCGGGGCATGCCGGGCACTCCCAACCATTGCAAGCAAGCGAGAAAGAAAGTAAGTAAGTAAGTAAGTATTACATATAGGGGCGGGACATGCGGGGAGTTCTGCGAAACGTGCACTACGGGGCACACGCGTACCTACCGGGGCATACCGACCCCTATTGGGGCACACGTGTGCATATCGGGGCATACCGGGCCTATCAGGGCACACGCGTACATACCGGGGCATACCGAGCCCTACTGGGGCACACGTGCGCATATCGGGGCGTACCAAGCCTATCGGGGCATTCGCATGTATCCCAAGGCATACCGAGTCTATCCGGGCATACGCGTTCATACCGGGGCGTAACGGGCCTATCGGGGCATACTTGGGCATATCCGGGCAAAAAATGCCCAAAACTTGCGCAACCTTGGCAACCGTGGTCCATTCCTCACTATATGCCATGGCCTTGTGCCCATGGTCTTCACAAGACAGCATCCAAGGCGCCTGAAAGGCCAAGGGAGCCCAACCCAGCAATGCCCAGCCAAGGCCAGGCATTCCAGTGCCTGCCCGGGCAAAAACGCCCAAAGCATGCCCCATTCCTTAGCCTATCCAGGCAAAAACGCCCAAAACCAGCCCATTCCAGTGCCTATCCGGGCAAAAACGCCCAAAGCATGCCCATTCCTTAGCCTGTCCAGGCAAAAACGCCCAAAACCAGCACATTCCAGTGCCTATCCGGGCAAAAACGCCCTAAACCTGCGCATTCCAGCGCCCCGCAGCATGCCACCCTCCTATAGGGTTTGCGCAACCAACCCGCCTAACCACCAGTGGCAACCAAAGGTGCTGTTAGCGACGACTTCTGAAGACGCAACGAGACGCGACGGGTTTGCGCCCAGACGCGACGAGACGATGCGGGATCTGCGCCCAACCATGCCTACACCCGCCGACTTGTTGCGGGAGCTGCTTGCCCAAGCATGCCTAGCGTGCAAGGCCTGCGTGCCCAAGGTCTGTGTGCAAGGCTAGTGCCCAAGGCTAGTCCGCAAGGCTAGTGCCCAAGGCTAGTGAGCAAGGCCTGGGTGCAAGGCTAGTGTGCAAGGCTTGTATGCAAGGCTAGTGTGCAAGGCTGCTGTGCAAGGCTTGTGGGCAAGGCTGGTGCGCAAGGCTAGTGCCCAAGGGTTGTGTGCAAGGCTAGTGCCCAAGGCTAGTGCGCAAGGCTCGTGCCCAAGGCTAGTTCGCAAGGCTTGTGTGCAAGGCTAGTGCGATGGGCCAGTGCCCAAGGCTTGTGAGCAAGGCTTGTATGCATGGCTTGTGCGCAAGGCTTGTGTCCAAGGCTTTTGTGCAAGGCTCGTGCGCAAGGCTAGTGTGCAAGGCTTGTGCGCATTGGCAGGTAGCCCACCACCATGCACGATCCAAATGCCACTCACGCGACAACACGGTGCCAAGCCGGGCATGGTGTGCACTCAAAACCAATCAACGGACAGAGGTCATGCGTCATGGGGGGGATCTAGCAAGGCCATGGGGAAGGTCATGGAGGACCTTGGAAGCAAGCGCAAGACGAGAGCGAATCGAACAAGGGGCCAGAACGGGGCCTTGTGCCCATGGTCTTCGCAAGACTGCGTCCAAGGCGCCCGAAAGCCCAAGGGAACCCAAACCCGGCCGACACTTGCAATCGCACATGCTCTCAGCAACACACCATCAATGCTGCCCAACGGGGCCAGCACGAGCAGTCATCCGCGGTCCCCTGGCCCTGCGCACGTTTGTCTTTGAAACCGAGCATCAATGCCACAGAAAGTGCCGGGGCGCCAGCTGGAGCCATCATCCGCGTTGCCATGGCTCGCTTGGCCTTGGCTTGCCAGTCCCCGACACGAGCAATCGCGCATTTTCTTTGCAACCGACCATCAATGCCGCCCAACGAGGCCAGCACGAGCAGTCATCCGCGGTCCCCTGGTCCTGCGCACGTTTGTCTTTGAAACCGAGCATCAATGCCACAGAAAGTGCCGGGGCGCCAGCTGGAGCCATCATCCGCGTTGCCATGGCTCGCTTGGCCTTGGCTTGCCAGTCCCCGACAGGAGCAATCGCGCATTTTCTTTGCAACCGACCATCAATGCTGCCCAACGAGGCCAGCACGAGCAGTCATCCGCGGTCCCCTGGCCCTGCGCACGTTTGTCTTTGAAACCGAGCATCAATGCCACAGAAAGTGCCGGGGCGCCAGCTGGAGCCATCATCCGCGTTGCCATGGCTCGCTTGGCCTTGGCTTGCCAGTCCCCGACACGAGCAATCGCGCATTTTCTTTGCAACCGACCATCAATGCCGCCCAACGAGGCCAGCACGAGCAGTCATCCGCGGTCCCCTGGCCCTGCGCACGTTTGTCTTTGAAACCGAGCATCAATGCCACAGAAAGTGCCCGGGCTCCAGCTGGAGCCATCATCCGACGTGCCATGGCTTTGGTCCCATGGTCTTCGCAACCGAGCATTCGTGACACCCGACGGGGCCAGGACACCAACCCTTCCGACACGAGCATTCGCGCATGTTCTTTGGCCACACAACGGCGCCAGCACGAGCAAAATCATCAGCGGTGCGGTGGCCTTGCACGGCCTTTTGTCTTTGGAACCAACCATCAGTGCCACGGGAAGTGCCGGAGTCCCGGCATCCGCGGTGCCAAGTCATTGCGCCCTTGGTCTCTGCAGCGGGGCATGCCGGGCACTCCCAACCATTGCAAGCAAGCAAGAAAGAAAGTAAGTAAGTAAGTAAGTATTACATATAGGGGCGGGACATGCGGGGAGTTCTGCGAAACGTGCACTACGGGGCACACGCGTACCTACCGGGGCATACCGACCCCTATTGGGGCACACGTGTGCATATCGGGGCATACCGGGCCTATCAGGGCACACGCGTACATACCGGGGCATACCGAGCCCTACTGGGGCACACGTGCGCATATCGGGGCGTACCAAGCCTATCGGGGCATTCGCATGTATCCCAAGGCATACCGAGTCTATCCGGGCATACGCGTTCATACCGGGGCGTAACGGGCCTATCGGGGCATACTTGGGCATATCCGGGCAAAAAATGCCCAAAACTTGCGCAACCTTGGCAACCGTGGTCCATTCCTCACTATATGCCATGGCCTTGTGCCCATGGTCTTCACAAGACAGCATCCAAGGCGCCTGAAAGGCCAAGGGAGCCCAACCCAGCAATGCCCAGCCAAGGCCAGGCATTCCAGTGCCTGCCCGGGCAAAAACGCCCAAAGCATGCCCCATTCCTTAGCCTATCCAGGCAAAAACGCCCAAAACCAGCCCATTCCAGTGCCTATCCGGGCAAAAACGCCCAAAGCATGCCCATTCCTTAGCCTGTCCAGGCAAAAACGCCCAAAACCAGCACATTCCAGTGCCTATCCGGGCAAAAACGCCCTAAACCTGCGCATTCCAGCGCCCCGCAGCATGCCACCCTCCTATAGGGTTTGCGCAACCAACCCGCCTAACCACCAGTGGCAACCAAAGGTGCTGTTAGCGACGACTTCTGAAGACGCAACGAGACGCGACGGGTTTGCGCCCAGACGCGACGAGACGATGCGGGATCTGCGCCCAACCATGCCTACACCCGCCGACTTGTTGCGGGAGCTGCTTGCCCAAGCATGCCTAGCGTGCAAGGCCTGCGTGCCCAAGGTCTGTGTGCAAGGCTAGTGCCCAAGGCTAGTGCGCAAGGCTAGTGCCCAAGGCTAGTGAGCAAGGCCTGGGTGCAAGGCTAGTGTGCAAGGCTTGTATGCAAGGCTAGTGTGCAAGGCTGCTGTGCAAGGCTTGTGGGCAAGGCTGGTGCGCAAGGCTAGTGCCCAAGGGTTGTGTGCAAGGCTAGTGCCCAAGGCTAGTGCGCAAGGCTCGTGCCCAAGGCTAGTTCGCAAGGCTTGTGTGCAAGGCTAGTGCGATGGGCCAGTGCCCAAGGCTTGTGAGCAAGGCTTGTATGCATGGCTTGTGCGCAAGGCTTGTGTCCAAGGCTTTTGTGCAAGGCTCGTGCGCAAGGCTAGTGTGCAAGGCTTGTGCGCATTGGCAGGTAGCCCACCACCATGCACGATCCAAATGCCACTCACGCGACAACACGGTGCCAAGCCGGGCATGGTGTGCATTCAAAACCAATCAACGGACAGAGGTCATGCGTCATGGGGGGGATCTAGCAAGGCCATGGGGAAGGTCATGGAGGACCTTGGAAGCAAGCGCAAGACGAGAGCGAATCGAACAAGGGGCCAGGACGGGGCCTTGTGCCCATGGTCTTCGCAAGACTGCGTCCAAGGCGCCCGAAAGCCCAAGGGAACCCAAACCCGGCCGACACTTGCAATCGCACATGCTCTCTGCAACACACCATCAATGCCGCCCAACGGGGCCAGCACGAGCAGTCATCCGCGGTCCCCTGGCCCTGCGCACGTTTGTCTTTGAAACCGAGCATCAATGCCACAGAAAGTGCCGGGGCGCCAGCTGGAGCCATCATCCGCGTTGCCATGGCTCGCTTGGCCTTGGCTTGCCAGGCCCCGACAGGAGCAATCGCGCATTTTCTTTGCAACCGACCATCAATGCCGCCCAACGGGGCCAGCACGAGCAGTCATCCGCGGTCCCCTGGCCCTGCGCACGTTTGTCTTTGAAACCGAGCATCAATGCCACAGAAAGTGCCCGGGCTCCAGCTGGAGCCATCATCCGACGTGCCATGGCTTTGGTCCCATGGTCTTCGCAACCGAGCATTCGTGACACCCGACGGGGCCAGGACACCAACCCTTCCGACACGAGCATTCGCGCATGTTCTTTGGCCACACAACGGCGCCAGCACGAGCAAAATCATCAGCGGTGCGGTGGCCTTGCACGGCCTTTTGTCTTTGGAACCAACCATCAGTGCCACGGGAAGTGCCGGAGACCCGGCATCCGCGGTGCCAAGTCATTGCGCCCTTGGTCTCTGCAGCGGGGCATGCCGGGCACTCCCAACCATTGCAAGCAAGCAAGCAAGCAAGAAAGAAAGTAAGTAAGTAAGTATTACATATAGGGGCGGGACATGCGGGGAGTTCTGCGAAACGTGCACTACGGGGCACACGCGTACCTACCGGGGCATACCGACCCCTATTGGGGCACACGTGTGCATATCGGGGCATACCGGGCCTATCAGGGCACACGCGTACATACCGGGGCATACCGAGCCCTACTGGGGCACACGTGCGCATATCGGGGCGTACCAAGCCTATCGGGGCATTCGCATGTATCCCAAGGCATACCGAGTCTATCCGGGCATACGCGTTCATACCGGGGCGTAACGGGCCTATCGGGGCATACTTGGGCATATCCGGGCAAAAAATGCCCAAAACTTGCGCAACCTTGGCAACCGTGGTCCATTCCTCACTATATGCCATGGCCTTGTGCCCATGGTCTTCACAAGACAGCATCCAAGGCGCCTGAAAGGCCAAGGGAGCCCAACCCAGCAATGCCCAGCCAAGGCCAGGCATTCCAGTGCCTGCCCGGGCAAAAACGCCCAAAGCATGCCCCATTCCTTAGCCTATCCAGGCAAAAACGCCCAAAACCAGCCCATTCCAGTGCCTATCCGGGCAAAAACGCCCAAAGCATGCCCATTCCTTAGCCTGTCCAGGCAAAAACGCCCAAAACCAGCACATTCCAGTGCCTATCCGGGCAAAAACGCCCTAAACCTGCGCATTCCAGCGCCCCGCAGCATGCCACCCTCCTATAGGGTTTGCGCAACCAACCCGCCTAACCACCAGTGGCAACCAAAGGTGCTGTTAGCGACGACTTCTGAAGACGCAACGAGACGCGACGGGTTTGCGCCCAGACGCGACGAGACGATGCGGGATCTGCGCCCAACCATGCCTACACCCGCCGACTTGTTGCGGGAGCTGCTTGCCCAAGCATGCCTAGCGTGCAAGGCCTGCGTGCCCAAGGTCTGTGTGCAAGGCTAGTGCCCAAGGCTAGTGCGCAAGGCTAGTGCCCAAGGCTAGTGAGCAAGGCCTGGGTGCAAGGCTAGTGTGCAAGGCTTGTATGCAAGGCTAGTGCGCAAGGCTGCTGTGCAAGGCTTGTGGGCAAGGCTGGTGCGCAAGGCTAGTGCCCAAGGGTTGTGTGCAAGGCTAGTGCCCAAGGCTAGTGCCCAAGGCTAGTGCGCAAGGCTCGTGCCCAAGGCTAGTTCGCAAGGCTTGTGTGCAAGGCTAGTGCGATGGGCCAGTGCCCAAGGCTTGTGAGCAAGGCTTGTATGCATGGCTTGTGCGCAAGGCTTGTGTCCAAGGCTTTTGTGCAAGGCTCGTGCGCAAGGCTAGTGTGCAAGGCTTGTGCGCATTGGCAGGTAGCCCACCACCATGCACGATCCAAATGCCACTCACGCGACAACACGGTGCCAAGCCGGGCATGGTGTGCACTCAAAACCAATCAACGGACAGAGGTCATGCGTCATGGGGGGGATCTAGCAAGGCCATGGGGAAGGTCATGGAGGACCTTGGAAGCAAGCGCAAGACGAGAGCGAATCGAACAAGGGGCCAGGACGGGGCCTTGTGCCCATGGTCTTCGCAAGACTGCGTCCAAGGCGCCCGAAAGCCCAAGGGAACCCAAACCCGGCCGACACTTGCAATCGCACATGCTCTCTGCAACACACCATCAATGCCGCCCAACGGGGCCAGCACGAGCAGTCATCCGCGGTCCCCTGGCCCTGCGCACGTTTGTCTTTGAAACCGAGCATCAATGCCACAGAAAGTGCCGGGGCGCCAGCTGGAGCCATCATCCGCGTTGCCATGGCTCGCTTGGCCTTGGCTTGCCAGGCCCCGACAGGAGCAATCGCGCATTTTCTTTGCAACCGACCATCAATGCCGCCCAACGGGGCCAGCACGAGCAGTCATCCGCGGTCCCCTGGCCCTGCGCACGTTTGTCTTTGAAACCGAGCATCAATGCCACAGAAAGTGCCGGGGCGCCAGCTGGAGCCATCATCCGCGTTGCCATGGCTCGCTTGGCCTTGGCTTGCCAGTCCCCGACACGAGCAATCGCGCATTTTCTTTGCAACCGACCATCAATGCCGCCCAACGAGGCCAGCACGAGCAGTCATCCGCGGTCCCCTGGCCCTGCGCACGTTTGTCTTTGAAACCGAGCATCAATGCCACAGAAAGTGCCCGGGCTCCAGCTGGAGCCATCATCCGACGTGCCATGGCTTTGGTCCCATGGTCTTCGCAACCGAGCATTCGTGACACCCGACGGGGCCAGGAAACCAACCCTTCCGACACGAGCATTCGCGCATGTTCTTTGGCCACACAACGGCGCCAGCACGAGCAAAATCATCAGCGGTGCGGTGGCCTTGCACGGCCTTTTGTCTTTGGAACCAACCATCAGTGCCACGGGAAGTGCCGGAGACCCGGCATCCGCGGTGCCAAGTCATTGCGCCCTTGGTCTCTGCAGCGGGGCATGCCGGGCACTCCCAACCATTGCAAGCAAGCAAGCAAGCAAGAAAGAAAGTAAGTAAGTAAGTATTACATATAGGGGCGGGACATGCGGGGAGTTCTGCGAAACGTGCACTACGGGGCACACGCGTACCTACCGGGGCATACCGACCCCTATTGGGGCACACGTGTGCATATCGGGGCATACCGGGCCTATCAGGGCACACGCGTACATACCGGGGCATACCGAGCCCTACTGGGGCACACGTGCGCATATCGGGGCGTACCAAGCCTATCGGGGCATTCGCATGTATCCCAAGGCATACCGAGTCTATCCGGGCATACGCGTTCATACCGGGGCGTAACGGGCCTATCGGGGCATACTTGGGCATATCCGGGCAAAAAATGCCCAAAACTTGCGCAACCTTGGCAACCGTGGTCCATTCCTCACTATATGCCATGGCCTTGTGCCCATGGTCTTCACAAGACAGCATCCAAGGCGCCTGAAAGGCCAAGGGAGCCCAACCCAGCAATGCCCAGCCAAGGCCAGGCATTCCAGTGCCTGCCCGGGCAAAAACGCCCAAAGCATGCCCCATTCCTTAGCCTATCCAGGCAAAAACGCCCAAAACCAGCCCATTCCAGTGCCTATCCGGGCAAAAACGCCCAAAGCATGCCCATTCCTTAGCCTGTCCAGGCAAAAACGCCCAAAACCAGCACATTCCAGTGCCTATCCGGGCAAAAACGCCCTAAACCTGCGCATTCCAGCGCCCCGCAGCATGCCACCCTCCTATAGGGTTTGCGCAACCAACCCGCCTAACCACCAGTGGCAACCAAAGGTGCTGTTAGCGACGACTTCTGAAGACGCAACGAGACGCGACGGGTTTGCGCCCAGACGCGACGAGACGATGCGGGATCTGCGCCCAACCATGCCTACACCCGCCGACTTGTTGCGGGAGCTGCTTGCCCAAGCATGCCTAGCGTGCAAGGCCTGCGTGCCCAAGGTCTGTGTGCAAGGCTAGTGCCCAAGGCTAGTGCGCAAGGCTAGTGCCCAAGGCTAGTGAGCAAGGCCTGGGTGCAAGGCTAGTGTGCAAGGCTTGTATGCAAGGCTAGTGTGCAAGGCTGCTGTGCAAGGCTTGTGGGCAAGGCTGGTGCGCAAGGCTAGTGCCCAAGGGTTGTGTGCAAGGCTAGTGCCCAAGGCTAGTGCGCAAGGCTCGTGCCCAAGGCTAGTTCGCAAGGCTTGTGTGCAAGGCTAGTGCGATGGGCCAGTGCCCAAGGCTTGTGAGCAAGGCTTGTATGCATGGCTTGTGCGCAAGGCTTGTGTCCAAGGCTTTTGTGCAAGGCTCGTGCGCAAGGCTAGTGTGCAAGGCTTGTGCGCATTGGCAGGTAGCCCACCACCATGCACGATCCAAATGCCACTCACGCGACAACACGGTGCCAAGCCGGGCATGGTGTGCACTCAAAACCAATCAACGGACAGAGGTCATGCGTCATGGGGGGGATCTAGCAAGGCCATGGGGAAGGTCATGGAGGACCTTGGAAGCAAGCGCAAGACGAGAGCGAATCGAACAAGGGGCCAGGACGGGGCCTTGTGCCCATGGTCTTCGCAAGACTGCGTCCAAGGCGCCCGAAAGCCCAAGGGAACCCAAACCCGGCCGACACTTGCAATCGCACATGCTCTCTGCAACACACCATCAATGCCGCCCAACGGGGCCAGCACGAGCAGTCATCCGCGGTCCCCTGGCCCTGCGCACGTTTGTCTTTGAAACCGAGCATCAATGCCACAGAAAGTGCCGGGGCGCCAGCTGGAGCCATCATCCGCGTTGCCATGGCTCGCTTGGCCTTGGCTTGCCAGGCCCCGACAGGAGCAATCGCGCATTTTCTTTGCAACCGACCATCAATGCCGCCCAACGGGGCCAGCACGAGCAGTCATCCGCGGTCCCCTGGCCCTGCGCACGTTTGTCTTTGAAACCGAGCATCAATGCCACAGAAAGTGCCCGGGCTCCAGCTGGAGCCATCATCCGACGTGCCATGGCTTTGGTCCCATGGTCTTCGCAACCGAGCATTCGTGACACCCGACGGGGCCAGGAAACCAACCCTTCCGACACGAGCATTCGCGCATGTTCTTTGGCCACACAACGGCGCCAGCACGAGCAAAATCATCAGCGGTGCGGTGGCCTTGCACGGCCTTTTGTCTTTGGAACCAACCATCAGTGCCACGGGAAGTGCCGGAGACCCGGCATCCGCGGTGCCAAGTCATTGCGCCCTTGGTCTCTGCAGCGGGGCATGCCGGGCACTCCCAACCATTGCAAGCAAGCAAGCAAGCAAGAAAGAAAGTAAGTAAGTAAGTATTACATATAGGGGCGGGACATGCGGGGAGTTCTGCGAAACGTGCACTACGGGGCACACGCATACCTACCGGGGCATACCGACCCCTATTGGGGCACACGTGTGCATATCGGGGCATACCGGGCCTATCAGGGCACACGCGTACATACCGGGGCATACCGAGCCCTACTGGGGCACACGTGCGCATATCGGGGCGTACCAAGCCTATCGGGGCATTCGCATGTATCCCAAGGCATACCGAGTCTATCCGGGCATACGCGTTCATACCGGGGCGTAACGGGCCTATCGGGGCATACTTGGGCATATCCGGGCAAAAAATGCCCAAAACTTGCGCAACCTTGGCAACCGTGGTCCATTCCTCACTATATGCCATGGCCTTGTGCCCATGGTCTTCACAAGACAGCATCCAAGGCGCCTGAAAGGCCAAGGGAGCCCAACCCAGCAATGCCCAGCCAAGGCCAGGCATTCCAGTGCCTGCCCGGGCAAAAACGCCCAAAGCATGCCCCATTCCTTAGCCTATCCAGGCAAAAACGCCCAAAACCAGCCCATTCCAGTGCCTATCCGGGCAAAAACGCCCAAAGCATGCCCATTCCTTAGCCTGTCCAGGCAAAAACGCCCAAAACCAGCACATTCCAGTGCCTATCCGGGCAAAAACGCCCTAAACCTGCGCATTCCAGCGCCCCGCAGCATGCCACCCTCCTATAGGGTTTGCGCAACCAACCCGCCTAACCACCAGTGGCAACCAAAGGTGCTGTTAGCGACGACTTCTGAAGACGCAACGAGACGCGACGGGTTTGCGCCCAGACGCGACGAGACGATGCGGGATCTGCGCCCAACCATGCCTACACCCGCCGACTTGTTGCGGGAGCTGCTTGCCCAAGCATGCCTAGCGTGCAAGGCCTGCGTGCCCAAGGTCTGTGTGCAAGGCTAGTGCCCAAGGCTAGTGCGCAAGGCTAGTGCCCAAGGCTAGTGAGCAAGGCCTGGGTGCAAGGCTAGTGTGCAAGGCTTGTATGCAAGGCTAGTGTGCAAGGCTGCTGTGCAAGGCTTGTGGGCAAGGCTGGTGCGCAAGGCTAGTGCCCAAGGGTTGTGTGCAAGGCTAGTGCCCAAGGCTAGTGCGCAAGGCTCGTGCCCAAGGCTAGTTCGCAAGGCTTGTGTGCAAGGCTAGTGCGATGGGCCAGTGCCCAAGGCTTGTGAGCAAGGCTTGTATGCATGGCTTGTGCGCAAGGCTTGTGTCCAAGGCTTTTGTGCAAGGCTCGTGCGCAAGGCTAGTGTGCAAGGCTTGTGCGCATTGGCAGGTAGCCCACCACCATGCACGATCCAAATGCCACTCACGCGACAACACGGTGCCAAGCCGGGCATGGTGTGCACTCAAAACCAATCAACGGACAGAGGTCATGCGTCATGGGGGGGATCTAGCAAGGCCATGGGGAAGGTCATGGAGGACCTTGGAAGCAAGCGCAAGACGAGAGCGAATCGAACAAGGGGCCAGGACGGGGCCTTGTGCCCATGGTCTTCGCAAGACTGCGTCCAAGGCGCCCGAAAGCCCAAGGGAACCCAAACCCGGCCGACACTTGCAATCGCACATGCTCTCTGCAACACACCATCAATGCCGCCCAACGGGGCCAGCACGAGCAGTCATCCGCGGTCCCCTGGCCCTGCGCACGTTTGTCTTTGAAACCGAGCATCAATGCCACAGAAAGTGCCGGGGCGCCAGCTGGAGCCATCATCCGCGTTGCCATGGCTCGCTTGGCCTTGGCTTGCCAGGCCCCGACAGGAGCAATCGCGCATTTTCTTTGCAACCGACCATCAATGCCGCCCAACGGGGCCAGCACGAGCAGTCATCCGCGGTCCCCTGGCCCTGCGCACGTTTGTCTTTGAAACCGAGCATCAATGCCACAGAAAGTGCCGGGGCGCCAGCTGGAGCCATCATCCGCGTTGCCATGGCTCGCTTGGCCTTGGCTTGCCAGTCCCCGACAGGAGCAATCGCTCATTTTCTTTGCAACCGACCATCAATGCTGCCCAACGAGGCCAGCACGAGCAGTCATCCGCGGTCCCCTGGCCCTGCGCATGTTTGTCTTTGAAACCGAGCATCAATGCCACAGAAAGTGCCGGGGCGCCAGCTGGAGCCATCATCCGACGTGCCATGGCTTTGGTCCCATGGTCTTCGCAACCGAGCATTCGTGACACCCGACGGGGCCAGGACACCAACCCTTCCGACAGGAGCATTCGCGCATGTTCTTTGGCCACACAACGGCGCCAGCACGAGCAAAATCATCAGCGGTGCGGTGGCCTTGCACGGCCTTTTGTCTTTGGAACCAACCATCAGTGCCACGGGAAGTGCCGGAGTCCCGGCATCCGCGGTGCCAAGTCATTGCGCCCTTGGTCTCTGCAGCGGGGCATGCCGGGCACTCCCAACCATTGCAAGCAAGCAAGAAAGAAAGTAAGTAAGTAAGTAAGTATTACATATAGGGGCGGGACATGCGGGGAGTTCTGCGAAACGTGCACTACGGGGCACACGCGTACCTACCGGGGCATACCGACCCCTATTGGGGCACACGTGTGCATATCGGGGCATACCGGGCCTATCAGGGCACACGCGTACATACCGGGGCATACCGAGCCCTACTGGGGCACACGTGCGCATATCGGGGCGTACCAAGCCTATCGGGGCATTCGCATGTATCCCAAGGCATACCGAGTCTATCCGGGCATACGCGTTCATACCGGGGCGTAACGGGCCTATCGGGGCATACTTGGGCATATCCGGGCAAAAAATGCCCAAAACTTGCGCAACCTTGGCAACCGTGGTCCATTCCTCACTATATGCCATGGCCTTGTGCCCATGGTCTTCACAAGACAGCATCCAAGGCGCCTGAAAGGCCAAGGGAGCCCAACCCAGCAATGCCCAGCCAAGGCCAGGCATTCCAGTGCCTGCCCGGGCAAAAACGCCCAAAGCATGCCCCATTCCTTAGCCTATCCAGGCAAAAACGCCCAAAACCAGCCCATTCCAGTGCCTATCCGGGCAAAAACGCCCAAAGCATGCCCATTCCTTAGCCTGTCCAGGCAAAAACGCCCAAAACCAGCACATTCCAGTGCCTATCCGGGCAAAAACGCCCTAAACCTGCGCATTCCAGCGCCCCGCAGCATGCCACCCTCCTATAGGGTTTGCGCAACCAACCCGCCTAACCACCAGTGGCAACCAAAGGTGCTGTTAGCGACGACTTCTGAAGACGCAACGAGACGCGACGGGTTTGCGCCCAGACGCGACGAGACGATGCGGGATCTGCGCCCAACCATGCCTACACCCGCCGACTTGTTGCGGGAGCTGCTTGCCCAAGCATGCCTAGCGTGCAAGGCCTGCGTGCCCAAGGTCTGTGTGCAAGGCTAGTGCCCAAGGCTAGTGCGCAAGGCTAGTGCCCAAGGCTAGTGAGCAAGGCCTGGGTGCAAGGCTAGTGTGCAAGGCTTGTATGCAAGGCTAGTGTGCAAGGCTGCTGTGCAAGGCTTGTGGGCAAGGCTGGTGCGCAAGGCTAGTGCCCAAGGGTTGTGTGCAAGGCTAGTGCCCAAGGCTAGTGCGCAAGGCTCGTGCCCAAGGCTAGTTCGCAAGGCTTGTGTGCAAGGCTAGTGCGATGGGCCAGTGCCCAAGGCTTGTGAGCAAGGCTTGTATGCATGGCTTGTGCGCAAGGCTTGTGTCCAAGGCTTTTGTGCAAGGCTCGTGCGCAAGGCTAGTGTGCAAGGCTTGTGCGCATTGGCAGGTAGCCCACCACCATGCACGATCCAAATGCCACTCACGCGACAACACGGTGCCAAGCCGGGCATGGTGTGCACTCAAAACCAATCAACGGACAGAGGTCATGCGTCATGGGGGGGATCTAGCAAGGCCATGGGGAAGGTCATGGAGGACCTTGGAAGCAAGCGCAAGACGAGAGCGAATCGAACAAGGGGCCAGGACGGGGCCTTGTGCCCATGGTCTTCGCAAGACTGCGTCCAAGGCGCCCGAAAGCCCAAGGGAACCCAAACCCGGCCGACACTTGCAATCGCACATGCTCTCTGCAACACACCATCAATGCCGCCCAACGGGGCCAGCACGAGCAGTCATCCGCGGTCCCCTGGCCCTGCGCACGTTTGTCTTTGAAACCGAGCATCAATGCCACAGAAAGTGCCGGGGCGCCAGCTGGAGCCATCATCCGCGTTGCCATGGCTCGCTTGGCCTTGGCTTGCCAGGCCCCGACAGGAGCAATCGCGCATTTTCTTTGCAACCGACCATCAATGCCGCCCAACGGGGCCAGCACGAGCAGTCATCCGCGGTCCCCTGGCCCTGCGCACGTTTGTCTTTGAAACCGAGCATCAATGCCACAGAAAGTGCCGGGGCGCCAGCTGGAGCCATCATCCGCGTTGCCATGGCTCGCTTGGCCTTGGCTTGCCAGTCCCCGACAGGAGCAATCGCTCATTTTCTTTGCAACCGACCATCAATGCTGCCCAACGAGGCCAGCACGAGCAGTCATCCGCGGTCCCCTGGCCCTGCGCATGTTTGTCTTTGAAACCGAGCATCAATGCCACAGAAAGTGCCGGGGCGCCAGCTGGAGCCATCATCCGACGTGCCATGGCTTTGGTCCCATGGTCTTCGCAACCGAGCATTCGTGACACCCGACGGGGCCAGGACACCAACCCTTCCGACAGGAGCATTCGCGCATGTTCTTTGGCCACACAACGGCGCCAGCACGAGCAAAATCATCAGCGGTGCGGTGGCCTTGCACGGCCTTTTGTCTTTGGAACCAACCATCAGTGCCACGGGAAGTGCCGGAGTCCCGGCATCCGCGGTGCCAAGTCATTGCGCCCTTGGTCTCTGCAGCGGGGCATGCCGGGCACTCCCAACCATTGCAAGCAAGCAAGAAAGAAAGTAAGTAAGTAAGTAAGTATTACATATAGGGGCGGGACATGCGGGGAGTTCTGCGAAACGTGCACTACGGGGCACACGCGTACCTACCGGGGCATACCGACCCCTATTGGGGCACACGTGTGCATATCGGGGCATACCGGGCCTATCAGGGCACACGCGTACATACCGGGGCATACCGAGCCCTACTGGGGCACACGTGCGCATATCGGGGCGTACCAAGCCTATCGGGGCATTCGCATGTATCCCAAGGCATACCGAGTCTATCCGGGCATACGCGTTCATACCGGGGCGTAACGGGCCTATCGGGGCATACTTGGGCATATCCGGGCAAAAAATGCCCAAAACTTGCGCAACCTTGGCAACCGTGGTCCATTCCTCACTATATGCCATGGCCTTGTGCCCATGGTCTTCACAAGACAGCATCCAAGGCGCCTGAAAGGCCAAGGGAGCCCAACCCAGCAATGCCCAGCCAAGGCCAGGCATTCCAGTGCCTGCCCGGGCAAAAACGCCCAAAGCATGCCCCATTCCTTAGCCTATCCAGGCAAAAACGCCCAAAACCAGCCCATTCCAGTGCCTATCCGGGCAAAAACGCCCAAAGCATGCCCATTCCTTAGCCTGTCCAGGCAAAAACGCCCAAAACCAGCACATTCCAGTGCCTATCCGGGCAAAAACGCCCTAAACCTGCGCATTCCAGCGCCCCGCAGCATGCCACCCTCCTATAGGGTTTGCGCAACCAACCCGCCTAACCACCAGTGGCAACCAAAGGTGCTGTTAGCGACGACTTCTGAAGACGCAACGAGACGCGACGGGTTTGCGCCCAGACGCGACGAGACGATGCGGGATCTGCGCCCAACCATGCCTACACCCGCCGACTTGTTGCGGGAGCTGCTTGCCCAAGCATGCCTAGCGTGCAAGGCCTGCGTGCCCAAGGTCTGTGTGCAAGGCTAGTGCCCAAGGCTAGTGCGCAAGGCTAGTGCCCAAGGCTAGTGAGCAAGGCCTGGGTGCAAGGCTAGTGTGCAAGGCTTGTATGCAAGGCTAGTGTGCAAGGCTGCTGTGCAAGGCTTGTGGGCAAGGCTGGTGCGCAAGGCTAGTGCCCAAGGGTTGTGTGCAAGGCTAGTGCCCAAGGCTAGTGCGCAAGGCTCGTGCCCAAGGCTAGTTCGCAAGGCTTGTGTGCAAGGCTAGTGCGATGGGCCAGTGCCCAAGGCTTGTGAGCAAGGCTTGTATGCATGGCTTGTGCGCAAGGCTTGTGTCCAAGGCTTTTGTGCAAGGCTCGTGCGCAAGGCTAGTGTGCAAGGCTTGTGCGCATTGGCAGGTAGCCCACCACCATGCACGATCCAAATGCCACTCACGCGACAACACGGTGCCAAGCCGGGCATGGTGTGCACTCAAAACCAATCAACGGACAGAGGTCATGCGTCATGGGGGGGATCTAGCAAGGCCATGGGGAAGGTCATGGAGGACCTTGGAAGCAAGCGCAAGACGAGAGCGAATCGAACAAGGGGCCAGGACGGGGCCTTGTGCCCATGGTCTTCGCAAGACTGCGTCCAAGGCGCCCGAAAGCCCAAGGGAACCCAAACCCGGCCGACACTTGCAATCGCACATGCTCTCTGCAACACACCATCAATGCCGCCCAACGGGGCCAGCACGAGCAGTCATCCGCGGTCCCCTGGCCCTGCGCACGTTTGTCTTTGAAACCGAGCATCAATGCCACAGAAAGTGCCGGGGCGCCAGCTGGAGCCATCATCCGCGTTGCCATGGCTCGCTTGGCCTTGGCTTGCCAGGCCCCGACAGGAGCAATCGCGCATTTTCTTTGCAACCGACCATCAATGCCGCCCAACGGGGCCAGCACGAGCAGTCATCCGCGGTCCCCTGGCCCTGCGCACGTTTGTCTTTGAAACCGAGCATCAATGCCACAGAAAGTGCCGGGGCGCCAGCTGGAGCCATCATCCGCGTTGCCATGGCTCGCTTGGCCTTGGCTTGCCAGTCCCCGACACGAGCAATCGCGCATTTTCTTTGCAACCGACCATCAATGCCGCCCAACGAGGCCAGCACGAGCAGTCATCCGCGGTCCCCTGGCCCTGCGCACGTTTGTCTTTGAAACCGAGCATCAATGCCACAGAAAGTGCCGGGGCGCCAGCTGGAGCCATCATCCGACGTGCCATGGCTTTGGTCCCATGGTCTTCGCAACCGAGCATTCGTGACACCCGACGGGGCCAGGACACCAACCCTTCCGACAGGAGCATTCGCGCATGTTCTTTGGCCACACAAAGGCGCCAGCACGAGCAAAATCATCCGCGGTGCGGTGGCCTTGCACGGCCTTTTGTCTTTGGAACCAACCATCAGTGCCACGGGAAGTGCCGGAGTCCCGGCATCCGCGGTGCCAAGTCATTGCGCCCTTGGTCTCTGCAGCGGGGCATGCCGGGCACTCCCAACCATTGCAAGCAAGCAAGAAAGAAACTAAGTAAGTAAGTAAGTATTACATATAGGGGCGGGACATGCGGGGAGTTCT
The DNA here is from genome assembly GCF_043159265.1 of Tasmannia lanceolata. NCBI lineage: Eukaryota > Viridiplantae > Streptophyta > Magnoliopsida > Canellales > Winteraceae > Tasmannia > Tasmannia lanceolata. The sequence goes on from NW_027518710.1 coordinate 148,967, forward strand.
GCGAAACGTGCACTACGGGGCACACGCGTACCTACCGGGGCATACAGACCCCTATTGGGGCACACGTGTGCATATCGGGGCATACCGGGCCTATCAGGGCACACGCGTACATACCGGGGCATACCGAGCCCTACTGGGGCACACGTGCGCATATCGGGGCGTACCAAGCCTATCGGGGCATTCGCATGTATCCCAAGGCATACCGAGTCTATCCGGGCATACGCGTTCATACCGGGTCGTAACGGGCCTATCGGGGCATACTTGGGCATATCCGGGCAAAAAATGCCCAAAACTTGCGCAACCTTGGCAACCGTGGTCCATTCCTCACTATATGCCATGGCCTTGTGCCCATGGTCTTCACAAGACAGCATCCAAGGCGCCTGAAAGGCCAAGGGAGCCCAACCCAGCAATGCCCAGCCAAGGCCAGGCATTCCAGTGCCTGCCCGGGCAAAAACGCCCAAAGCATGCCCCATTCCTTAGCCTATCCAGGCAAAAACGCCCAAAACCAGCCCATTCCAGTGCCTATCCGGGCAAAAACGCCCAAAGCATGCCCATTCCTTAGCCTGTCCAGGCAAAAACGCCCAAAACCAGCACATTCCAGTGCCTATCCGGGCAAAAACGCCCTAAACCTGCGCATTCCAGCGCCCCGCAGCATGCCACCCTCCTATAGGGTTTGCGCAACCAACCCGCCTAACCACCAGTGGCAACCAAAGGTGCTGTTAGCGACGACTTCTGAAGACGCAACGAGACGCAACGGGTTTGCGCCCAGACGCGACGAGACGATGCGGGATCTGCGCCCAACCATGCCTACACCCGCCGACTTGTTGCGGGAGCTGCTTGCCCAAGCATGCCTAGCGTGCAAGGCCTGCGTGCCCAAGGTCTGTGTGCAAGGCTAGTGCCCAAGGCTAGTCCGCAAGGCTAGTGCCCAAGGCTAGTGAGCAAGGCCTGGGTGCAAGGCTAGTGTGCAAGGCTTGTATGCAAGGCTAGTGTGCAAGGCTGCTGTGCAAGGCTTGTGGGCAAGGCTGGTGCGCAAGGCTAGTGCCCAAGGGTTGTGTGCAAGGCTAGTGCCCAAGGCTAGTGCGCAAGGCTCGTGCCCAAGGCTTGTTCGCAAGGCTTGTGTGCAAGGCTAGTGCGATGGGCCAGTGCCCAAGGCTTGTGAGCAAGGCTTGTATGCATGGCTTGTGCGCAAGGCTTGTGTCCAAGGCTTTTGTGCAAGGCTCGTGCGCAAGGCTAGTGTGCAAGGCTTGTGCGCATTGGCAGGTAGCCCACCACCATGCACGATCCAAATGCCACTCACGCGACAACACGGTGCCAAGCCGGGCATGGTGTGCACTCAAAACCAATCAACGGACAGAGGTCATGCGTCATGGGGGGGATCTAGCAAGGCCATGGGGAAGGTCATGGAGGACCTTGGAAGCAAGCGCAAGACGAGAGCGAATCGAACAAGGGGCCAGGACGGGGCCTTGTGCCCATGGTCTTCGCAAGACTGCGTCCAAGGCGCCCGAAAGCCCAAGGGAACACAAACCCGGCCGACACTTGCAATCGCACATGCTCTCAGCAAAACACCATCAATGCTGCCCAACGGGGCCAGCACGAGCAGTCATCCGCGGTCCCCTGGCCCTGCGCACGTTTGTCTTTGAAACCGAGCATCAATGCCACAGAAAGTGCCGGGGCGCCAGCTGGAGCCATCATCCGCGTTGCCATGGCTCGCTTGGCCTTGGCTTGCCAGTCCCCGACACGAGCAATCGCGCATTTTCTTTGCAACCGACCATCAATGCCGCCCAACGAGGCCAGCACGAGCAGTCATCCGCGGTCCCCTGGTCCTGCGCACGTTTGTCTTTGAAACCGAGCATCAATGCCACAGAAAGTGCCGGGGCGCCAGCTGGAGCCATCATCCGCGTTGCCATGGCTCGCTTGGCCTTGGCTTGCCAGTCCCCGACAGGAGCAATCGCGCATTTTCTTTGCAACCGACCATCAATGCTGCCCAACGAGGCCAGCACGAGCAGTCATCCGCGGTCCCCTGGCCCTGCGCACGTTTGTCTTTGAAACCGAGCATCAATGCCACAGAAAGTGCCGGGGCGCCAGCTGGAGCCATCATCCGCGTTGCCATGGCTCGCTTGGCCTTGGCTTGCCAGGCCCCGACAGGAGCAATCGCGCATTTTCTTTGCAACCGACCATCAATGCCGCCCAACGGGGCCAGCACGAGCAGTCATCCGCGGTCCCCTGGCCCTGCGCACGTTTGTCTTTGAAACCGAGCATCAATGCCACAGAAAGTGCCGGGGCGCCAGCTGGAGCCATCATCCGCGTTGCCATGGCTCGCTTGGCCTTGGCTTGCCAGTCCCCGACACGAGCAATCGCGCATTTTCTTTGCAACCGACCATCAATGCCGCCCAACGAGGCCAGCACGAGCAGTCATCCGCGGTCCCCTGGCCCTGCGCACGTTTGTCTTTGAAACCGAGCATCAATGCCACAGAAAGTGCCCGGGCTCCAGCTGGAGCCATCATCCGACGTGCCATGGCTTTGGTCCCATGGTCTTCGCAACCGAGCATTCGTGACACCCGACGGGGCCAGGACACCAACCCTTCCGACACGAGCATTCGCGCATGTTCTTTGGCCACACAACGGCGCCAGCACGAGCAAAATCATCAGCGGTGCGGTGGCCTTGCACGGCCTTTTGTCTTTGGAACCAACCATCAGTGCCACGGGAAGTGCCGGAGTCCCGGCATCCGCGGTGCCAAGTCATTGCGCCCTTGGTCTCTGCAGCGGGGCATGCCGGGCACTCCCAACCATTGCAAGCAAGCAAGAAAGAAAGTAAGTAAGTAAGTAAGTATTACATATAGGGGCGGGACATGCGGGGAGTTCTGCGAAACGTGCACTACGGGGCACACGCGTACCTACCGGGGCATACCGACCCCTATTGGGGCACACGTGTGCATATCGGGGCATACCGGGCCTATCAGGGCACACGCGTACATACCGGGGCATACCGAGCCCTACTGGGGCACACGTGCGCATATCGGGGCGTACCAAGCCTATCGGGGCATTCGCATGTATCCCAAGGCATACCGAGTCTATCCGGGCATACGCGTTCATACCGGGGCGTAACGGGCCTATCGGGGCATACTTGGGCATATCCGGGCAAAAAATGCCCAAAACTTGCGCAACCTTGGCAACCGTGGTCCATTCCTCACTATATGCCATGGCCTTGTGCCCATGGTCTTCACAAGACAGCATCCAAGGCGCCTGAAAGGCCAAGGGAGCCCAACCCAGCAATGCCCAGCCAAGGCCAGGCATTCCAGTGCCTGCCCGGGCAAAAACGCCCAAAGCATGCCCCATTCCTTAGCCTATCCAGGCAAAAACGCCCAAAACCAGCCCATTCCAGTGCCTATCCGGGCAAAAACGCCCAAAGCATGCCCATTCCTTAGCCTGTCCAGGCAAAAACGCCCAAAACCAGCACATTCCAGTGCCTATCCGGGCAAAAACGCCCTAAACCTGCGCATTCCAGCGCCCCGCAGCATGCCACCCTCCTATAGGGTTTGCGCAACCAACCCGCCTAACCACCAGTGGCAACCAAAGGTGCTGTTAGCGACGACTTCTGAAGACGCAACGAGACGCGACGGGTTTGCGCCCAGACGCGACGAGACGATGCGGGATCTGCGCCCAACCATGCCTACACCCGCCGACTTGTTGCGGGAGCTGCTTGCCCAAGCATGCCTAGCGTGCAAGGCCTGCGTGCCCAAGGTCTGTGTGCAAGGCTAGTGCCCAAGGCTAGTGCGCAAGGCTAGTGCCCAAGGCTAGTGAGCAAGGCCTGGGTGCAAGGCTAGTGTGCAAGGCTTGTATGCAAGGCTAGTGTGCAAGGCTGCTGTGCAAGGCTTGTGGGCAAGGCTGGTGCGCAAGGCTAGTGCCCAAGGGTTGTGTGCAAGGCTAGTGCCCAAGGCTAGTGCGCAAGGCTCGTGCCCAAGGCTAGTTCGCAAGGCTTGTGTGCAAGGCTAGTGCGATGGGCCAGTGCCCAAGGCTTGTGAGCAAGGCTTGTATGCATGGCTTGTGCGCAAGGCTTGTGTCCAAGGCTTTTGTGCAAGGCTCGTGCGCAAGGCTAGTGTGCAAGGCTTGTGCGCATTGGCAGGTAGCCCACCACCATGCACGATCCAAATGCCACTCACGCGACAACACGGTGCCAAGCCGGGCATGGTGTGCACTCAAAACCAATCAACGGACAGAGGTCATGCGTCATGGGGGGGATCTAGCAAGGCCATGGGGAAGGTCATGGAGGACCTTGGAAGCAAGCGCAAGACGAGAGCGAATCGAACAAGGGGCCAGGACGGGGCCTTGTGCCCATGGTCTTCGCAAGACTGCGTCCAAGGCGCCCGAAAGCCCAAGGGAACCCAAACCCGGCCGACACTTGCAATCGCACATGCTCTCTGCAACACACCATCAATGCCGCCCAACGGGGCCAGCACGAGCAGTCATCCGCGGTCCCCTGGCCCTGCGCACGTTTGTCTTTGAAACCGAGCATCAATGCCACAGAAAGTGCCGGGGCGCCAGCTGGAGCCATCATCCGCGTTGCCATGGCTCGCTTGGCCTTGGCTTGCCAGGCCCCGACAGGAGCAATCGCGCATTTTCTTTGCAACCGACCATCAATGCCGCCCAACGGGGCCAGCACGAGCAGTCATCCGCGGTCCCCTGGCCCTGCGCACGTTTGTCTTTGAAACCGAGCATCAATGCCACAGAAAGTGCCGGGGCGCCAGCTGGAGCCATCATCCGCGTTGCCATGGCTCGCTTGGCCTTGGCTTGCCAGTCCCCGACACGAGCAATCGCGCATTTTCTTTGCAACCGACCATCAATGCCGCCCAACGAGGCCAGCACGAGCAGTCATCCGCGGTCCCCTGGCCCTGCGCACGTTTGTCTTTGAAACCGAGCATCAATGCCACAGAAAGTGCCCGGGCTCCAGCTGGAGCCATCATCCGACGTGCCATGGCTTTGGTCCCATGGTCTTCGCAACCGAGCATTCGTGACACCCGACGGGGCCAGGACACCAACCCTTCCGACACGAGCATTCGCGCATGTTCTTTGGCCACACAACGGCGCCAGCACGAGCAAAATCATCAGCGGTGCGGTGGCCTTGCACGGCCTTTTGTCTTTGGAACCAACCATCAGTGCCACGGGAAGTGCCGGAGTCCCGGCATCCGCGGTGCCAAGTCATTGCGCCCTTGGTCTCTGCAGCGGGGCATGCCGGGCACTCCCAACCATTGCAAGCAAGCAAGAAAGAAAGTAAGTAAGTAAGTAAGTATTACATATAGGGGCGGGACATGCGGGGAGTTCTGCGAAACGTGCACTACGGGGCACACGCGTACCTACCGGGGCATACCGACCCCTATTGGGGCACACGTGTGCATATCGGGGCATACCGGGCCTATCAGGGCACACGCGTACATACCGGGGCATACCGAGCCCTACTGGGGCACACGTGCGCATATCGGGGCGTACCAAGCCTATCGGGGCATTCGCATGTATCCCAAGGCATACCGAGTCTATCCGGGCATACGCGTTCATACCGGGGCGTAACGGGCCTATCGGGGCATACTTGGGCATATCCGGGCAAAAAATGCCCAAAACTTGCGCAACCTTGGCAACCGTGGTCCATTCCTCACTATATGCCATGGCCTTGTGCCCATGGTCTTCACAAGACAGCATCCAAGGCGCCTGAAAGGCCAAGGGAGCCCAACCCAGCAATGCCCAGCCAAGGCCAGGCATTCCAGTGCCTGCCCGGGCAAAAACGCCCAAAGCATGCCCCATTCCTTAGCCTATCCAGGCAAAAACGCCCAAAACCAGCCCATTCCAGTGCCTATCCGGGCAAAAACGCCCAAAGCATGCCCATTCCTTAGCCTGTCCAGGCAAAAACGCCCAAAACCAGCACATTCCAGTGCCTATCCGGGCAAAAACGCCCTAAACCTGCGCATTCCAGCGCCCCGCAGCATGCCACCCTCCTATAGGGTCTGCGCAACCAACCCGCCTAACCACCAGTGGCAACCAAAGGTGCTGTTAGCGACGACTTCTGAAGACGCAACGAGACGCGACGGGTTTGCGCCCAGACGCGACGAGACGATGCGGGATCTGCGCCCAACCATGCCTACACCCGCCGACTTGTTGCGGGAGCTGCTTGCCCAAGCATGCCTAGCGTGCAAGGCCTGCGTGCCCAAGGTCTGTGTGCAAGGCTAGTGCCCAAGGCTAGTGCGCAAGGCTAGTGCCCAAGGCTAGTGAGCAAGGCCTGGGTGCAAGGCTAGTGTGCAAGGCTTGTATGCAAGGCTAGTGTGCAAGGCTGCTGTGCAAGGCTTGTGGGCAAGGCTGGTGCGCAAGGCTAGTGCCCAAGGGTTGTGTGCAAGGCTAGTGCCCAAGGCTAGTGCGCAAGGCTCGTGCCCAAGGCTAGTTCGCAAGGCTTGTGTGCAAGGCTAGTGCGATGGGCCAGTGCCCAAGGCTTGTGAGCAAGGCTTGTATGCATGGCTTGTGCGCAAGGCTTGTGTCCAAGGCTTTTGTGCAAGGCTCGTGCGCAAGGCTAGTGTGCAAGGCTTGTGCGCATTGGCAGGTAGCCCACCACCATGCACGATCCAAATGCCACTCACGCGACAACACGGTGCCAAGCCGGGCATGGTGTGCACTCAAAACCAATCAACGGACAGAGGTCATGCGTCATGGGGGGGATCTAGCAAGGCCATGGGGAAGGTCATGGAGGACCTTGGAAGCAAGCGCAAGACGAGAGCGAATCGAACAAGGGGCCAGGACGGGGCCTTGTGCCCATGGTCTTCGCAAGACTGCGTCCAAGGCGCCCGAAAGCCCAAGGGAACCCAAACCCGGCCGACACTTGCAATCGCACATGCTCTCTGCAACACACCATCAATGCCGCCCAACGGGGCCAGCACGAGCAGTCATCCGCGGTCCCCTGGCCCTGCGCACGTTTGTCTTTGAAACCGAGCATCAATGCCACAGAAAGTGCCGGGGCGCCAGCTGGAGCCATCATCCGCGTTGCCATGGCTCGCTTGGCCTTGGCTTGCCAGGCCCCGACAGGAGCAATCGCGCATTTTCTTTGCAACCGACCATCAATGCCGCCCAACGGGGCCAGCACGAGCAGTCATCCGCGGTCCCCTGGCCCTGCGCACGTTTGTCTTTGAAACCGAGCATCAATGCCACAGAAAGTGCCGGGGCGCCAGCTGGAGCCATCATCCGCGTTGCCATGGCTCGCTTGGCCTTGGCTTGCCAGTCCCCGACACGAGCAATCGCACATTTTCTTTGCAACCGACCATCAATGCCGCCCAACGAGGCCAGCACGAGCAGTCATCCGCGGTCCCCTGGCCCTGCGCACGTTTGTCTTTGAAACCGAGCATCAATGCCACAGAAAGTGCCCGGGCTCCAGCTGGAGCCATCATCCGACGTGCCATGGCTTTGGTCCCATGGTCTTCGCAACCGAGCATTCGTGACACCCGACGGGGCCAGGACACCAACCCTTCCGACACGAGCATTCGCGCATGTTCTTTGGCCACACAACGGCGCCAGCACGAGCAAAATCATCAGCGGTGCGGTGGCCTTGCACGGCCTTTTGTCTTTGGAACCAACCATCAGTGCCACGGGAAGTGCCGGAGTCCCGGCATCCGCGGTGCCAAGTCATTGCGCCCTTGGTCTCTGCAGCGGGGCATGCCGGGCACTCCCAACCATTGCAAGCAAGCAAGAAAGAAAGTAAGTAAGTAAGTAAGTATTACATATAGGGGCGGGACATGCGGGGAGTTCTGCGAAACGTGCACTACGGGGCACACGCGTACCTACCGGGGCATACCGACCCCTATTGGGGCACACGTGTGCATATCGGGGCATACCGGGCCTATCAGGGCACACGCGTACATACCGGGGCATACCGAGCCCTACTGGGGCACACGTGCGCATATCGGGGCGTACCAAGCCTATCGGGGCATTCGCATGTATCCCAAGGCATACCGAGTCTATCCGGGCATACGCGTTCATACCGGGGCGTAACGGGCCTATCGGGGCATACTTGGGCATATCCGGGCAAAAAATGCCCAAAACTTGCGCAACCTTGGCAACCGTGGTCCATTCCTCACTATATGCCATGGCCTTGTGCCCATGGTCTTCACAAGACAGCATCCAAGGCGCCTGAAAGGCCAAGGGAGCCCAACCCAGCAATGCCCAGCCAAGGCCAGGCATTCCAGTGCCTGCCCGGGCAAAAACGCCCAAAGCATGCCCCATTCCTTAGCCTATCCAGGCAAAAACGCCCAAAACCAGCCCATTCCAGTGCCTATCCGGGCAAAAACGCCCAAAGCATGCCCATTCCTTAGCCTGTCCAGGCAAAAACGCCCAAAACCAGCACATTCCAGTGCCTATCCGGGCAAAAACGCCCTAAACCTGCGCATTCCAGCGCCCCGCAGCATGCCACCCTCCTATAGGGTTTGCGCAACCAACCCGCCTAACCACCAGTGGCAACCAAAGGTGCTGTTAGCGACGACTTCTGAAGACGCAACGAGACGCGACGGGTTTGCGCCCAGACGCGACGAGACGATGCGGGATCTGCGCCCAACCATGCCTACACCCGCCGACTTGTTGCGGGAGCTGCTTGCCCAAGCATGCCTAGCGTGCAAGGCCTGCGTGCCCAAGGTCTGTGTGCAAGGCTAGTGCCCAAGGCTAGTGCGCAAGGCTAGTGCCCAAGGCTAGTGAGCAAGGCCTGGGTGCAAGGCTAGTGTGCAAGGCTTGTATGCAAGGCTAGTGTGCAAGGCTGCTGTGCAAGGCTTGTGGGCAAGGCTGGTGCGCAAGGCTAGTGCCCAAGGGTTGTGTGCAAGGCTAGTGCCCAAGGCTAGTGCGCAAGGCTCGTGCCCAAGGCTAGTTCGCAAGGCTTGTGTGCAAGGCTAGTGCGATGGGCCAGTGCCCAAGGCTTGTGAGCAAGGCTTGTATGCATGGCTTGTGCGCAAGGCTTGTGTCCAAGGCTTTTGTGCAAGGCTCGTGCGCAAGGCTAGTGTGCAAGGCTTGTGCGCATTGGCAGGTAGCCCACCACCATGCACGATCCAAATGCCACTCACGCGACAACACGGTGCCAAGCCGGGCATGGTGTGCACTCAAAACCAATCAACGGACAGAGGTCATGCGTCATGGGGGGGATCTAGCAAGGCCATGGGGAAGGTCATGGAGGACCTTGGAAGCAAGCGCAAGACGAGAGCGAATCGAACAAGGGGCCAGGACGGGGCCTTGTGCCCATGGTCTTCGCAAGACTGCGTCCAAGGCGCCCGAAAGCCCAAGGGAACCCAAACCCGGCCGACACTTGCAATCGCACATGCTCTCTGCAACACACCATCAATGCCGCCCAACGGGGCCAGCACGAGCAGTCATCCGCGGTCCCCTGGCCCTGCGCACGTTTGTCTTTGAAACCGAGCATCAATGCCACAGAAAGTGCCGGGGCGCCAGCTGGAGCCATCATCCGCGTTGCCATGGCTCGCTTGGCCTTGGCTTGCCAGGCCCCGACAGGAGCAATCGCGCATTTTCTTTGCAACCGACCATCAATGCCGCCCAACGGGGCCAGCACGAGCAGTCATCCGCGGTCCCCTGGCCCTGCGCACGTTTGTCTTTGAAACCGAGCATCAATGCCACAGAAAGTGCCGGGGCGCCAGCTGGAGCCATCATCCGCGTTGCCATGGCTCGCTTGGCCTTGGCTTGCCAGTCCCCGACACGAGCAATCGCGCATTTTCTTTGCAACCGACCATCAATGCCGCCCAACGAGGCCAGCACGAGCAGTCATCCGCGGTCCCCTGGCCCTGCGCACGTTTGTCTTTGAAACCGAGCATCAATGCCACAGAAAGTGCCCGGGCTCCAGCTGGAGCCATCATCCGACGTGCCATGGCTTTGGTCCCATGGTCTTCGCAACCGAGCATTCGTGACACCCGACGGGGCCAGGACACCAACCCTTCCGACACGAGCATTCGCGCATGTTCTTTGGCCACACAACGGCGCCAGCACGAGCAAAATCATCAGCGGTGCGGTGGCCTTGCACGGCCTTTTGTCTTTGGAACCAACCATCAGTGCCACGGGAAGTGCCGGAGACCCGGCATCCGCGGTGCCAAGTCATTGCGCCCTTGGTCTCTGCAGCGGGGCATGCCGGGCACTCCCAACCATTGCAAGCAAGCAAGCAAGCAAGAAAGAAAGTAAGTAAGTAAGTATTACATATAGGGGCGGGACATGCGGGGAGTTCTGCGAAACGTGCACTACGGGGCACACGCGTACCTACCGGGGCATACCGACCCCTATTGGGGCACACGTGTGCATATCGGGGCATACCGGGCCTATCAGGGCACACGCGTACATACCGGGGCATACCGAGCCCTACTGGGGCACACGTGCGCATATCGGGGCGTACCAAGCCTATCGGGGCATTCGCATGTATCCCAAGGCATACCGAGTCTATCCGGGCATACGCGTTCATACCGGGGCGTAACGGGCCTATCGGGGCATACTTGGGCATATCCGGGCAAAAAATGCCCAAAACTTGCGCAACCTTGGCAACCGTGGTCCATTCCTCACTATATGCCATGGCCTTGTGCCCATGGTCTTCACAAGACAGCATCCAAGGCGCCTGAAAGGCCAAGGGAGCCCAACCCAGCAATGCCCAGCCAAGGCCAGGCATTCCAGTGCCTGCCCGGGCAAAAACGCCCAAAGCATGCCCCATTCCTTAGCCTATCCAGGCAAAAACGCCCAAAACCAGCCCATTCCAGTGCCTATCCGGGCAAAAACGCCCAAAGCATGCCCATTCCTTAGCCTGTCCAGGCAAAAACGCCCAAAACCAGCACATTCCAGTGCCTATCCGGGCAAAAACGCCCTAAACCTGCGCATTCCAGCGCCCCGCAGCATGCCACCCTCCTATAGGGTTTGCGCAACCAACCCGCCTAACCACCAGTGGCAACCAAAGGTGCTGTTAGCGACGACTTCTGAAGACGCAACGAGACGCGACGGGTTTGCGCCCAGACGCGACGAGACGATGCGGGATCTGCGCCCAACCATGCCTACACCCGCCGACTTGTTGCGGGAGCTGCTTGCCCAAGCATGCCTAGCGTGCAAGGCCTGCGTGCCCAAGGTCTGTGTGCAAGGCTAGTGCCCAAGGCTAGTGCGCAAGGCTAGTGCCCAAGGCTAGTGAGCAAGGCCTGGGTGCAAGGCTAGTGTGCAAGGCTTGTATGCAAGGCTAGTGTGCAAGGCTGCTGTGCAAGGCTTGTGGGCAAGGCTGGTGCGCAAGGCTAGTGCCCAAGGGTTGTGTGCAAGGCTAGTGCCCAAGGCTAGTGCGCAAGGCTCGTGCCCAAGGCTAGTTCGCAAGGCTTGTGTGCAAGGCTAGTGCGATGGGCCAGTGCCCAAGGCTTGTGAGCAAGGCTTGTATGCATGGCTTGTGCGCAAGGCTTGTGTCCAAGGCTTTTGTGCAAGGCTCGTGCGCAAGGCTAGTGTGCAAGGCTTGTGCGCATTGGCAGGTAGCCCACCACCATGCACGATCCAAATGCCACTCACGCGACAACACGGTGCCAAGCCGGGCATGGTGTGCACTCAAAACCAATCAACGGACAGAGGTCATGCGTCATGGGGGGGATCTAGCAAGGCCATGGGGAAGGTCATGGAGGACCTTGGAAGCAAGCGCAAGACGAGAGCGAATCGAACAAGGGGCCAGGACGGGGCCTTGTGCCCATGGTTTTCGCAAGACTGCGTCCAAGGCGCCCGAAAGCCCAAGGGAACCCAAACCCGGCCGACACTTGCAATCGCACATGCTCTCTGCAACACACCATCAATGCCGCCCAACGGGGCCAGCACGAGCAGTCATCCGCGGTCCCCTGGCCCTGCGCACGTTTGTCTTTGAAACCGAGCATCAATGCCACAGAAAGTGCCGGGGCGCCAGCTGGAGCCATCATCCGCGTTGCCATGGCTCGCTTGGCCTTGGCTTGCCAGGCCCCGACAGGAGCAATCGCGCATTTTCTTTGCAACCGACCATCAATGCCGCCCAACGGGGCCAGCACGAGCAGTCATCCGCGGTCCCCTGGCCCTGCGCACGTTTGTCTTTGAAACCGAGCATCAATGCCACAGAAAGTGCCGGGGCGCCAGCTGGAGCCATCATCCGCGTTGCCATGGCTCGCTTGGCCTTGGCTTGCCAGTCCCCGACAGGAGCAATCGCGCATTTTCTTTGCAACCGACCATCAATGCTGCCCAACGAGGCCAGCACGAGCAGTCATCCGCGGTCCCCTGGCCCTGCGCATGTTTGTCTTTGAAACCGAGCATCAATGCCACAGAAAGTGCCGGGGCGCCAGCTGGAGCCATCATCCGACGTGCCATGGCTTTGGTCCCATGGTCTTCGCAACCGAGCATTCGTGACACCCGACGGGGCCAGGACACCAACCCTTCCGACAGGAGCATTCGCGCATGTTCTTTGGCCACACAACGGCGCCAGCACGAGCAAAATCATCAGCGGTGCGGTGGCCTTGCACGGCCTTTTGTCTTTGGAACCAACCATCAGTGCCACGGGAAGTGCCGGAGTCCCGGCATCCGCGGTGCCAAGTCATTGCGCCCTTGGTCTCTGCAGCGGGGCATGCCGGGCACTCCCAACCATTGCAAGCAAGCAAGAAAGAAAGTAAGTAAGTAAGTAAGTATTACATATAGGGGCGGGACATGCGGGGAGTTCTGCGAAACGTGCACTACGGGGCACACGCGTACCTACCGGGGCATACCGACCCCTATTGGGGCACACGTGTGCATATCGGGGCATACCGGGCCTATCAAGGCACACGCGTACATACCGGGGCATACCGAGCCCTACTGGGGCACACGTGCGCATATCGGGGCGTACCAAGCCTATCGGGGCATTCGCATGTATCCCAAGGCATACCGAGTCTATCCGGGCATACGCGTTCATACCGGGGCGTAACGGGCCTATCGGGGCATACTTGGGCATATCCGGGCAAAAAATGCCCAAAACTTGCGCAACCTTGGCAACCGTGGTCCATTCCTCACTATATGCCATGGCCTTGTGCCCATGGTCTTCACAAGACAGCATCCAAGGCGCCTGAAAGGCCAAGGGAGCCCAACCCAGCAATGCCCAGCCAAGGCCAGGCATTCCAGTGCCTGCCCGGGCAAAAACGCCCAAAGCATGCCCCATTCCTTAGCCTATCCAGGCAAAAACGCCCAAAACCAGCCCATTCCAGTGCCTATCCGGGCAAAAACGCCGAAAGCATGCCCATTCCTTAGCCTGTCCAGGCAAAAACGCCCAAAACCAGCACATTCCAGTGCCTATCCGGGCAAAAACGCCCTAAACCTGCGCATTCCAGCGCCCCGCAGCATGCCACCCTCCTATAGGGTTTGCGCAACCAACCCGCCTAACCACCAGTGGCAACCAAAGGTGCTGTTAGCGACGACTTCTGAAGACGCAACGAGACGCGACGGGTTTGCGCCCAGACGCGACGAGACGATGCGGGATCTGCGCCCAACCATGCCTACACCCGCCGACTTGTTGCGGGAGCTGCTTGCCCAAGCATGCCTAGCGTGCAAGGCCTGCGTGCCCAAGGTCTGTGTGCAAGGCTAGTGCCCAAGGCTAGTGCGCAAGGCTAGTGCCCAAGGCTAGTGAGCAAGGCCTGGGTGCAAGGCTAGTGTGCAAGGCTTGTATGCAAGGCTAGTGTGCAAGGCTGCTGTGCAAGGCTTGTGGGCAAGGCTGGTGCGCAAGGCTAGTGCCCAAGGGTTGTGTGCAAGGCTAGTGCCCAAGGCTAGTGCGCAAGGCTCGTGCCCAAGGCTAGTTCGCAAGGCTTGTGTGCAAGGCTAGTGCGATGGGCCAGTGCCCAAGGCTTGTGAGCAAGGCTTGTATGCATGGCTTGTGCGCAAGGCTTGTGTCCAAGGCTTTTGTGCAAGGCTCGTGCGCAAGGCTAGTGTGCAAGGCTTGTGCGCATTGGCAGGTAGCCCACCACCATGCACGATCCAAATGCCACTCACGCGACAACACGGTGCCAAGCCGGGCATGGTGTGCACTCAAAACCAATCAACGGACAGAGGTCATGCGTCATGGGGGGGATCTAGCAAGGCCATGGGGAAGGTCATGGAGGACCTTGGAAGCAAGCGCAAGACGAGAGCGAATCGAACAAGGGGCCAGGACGGGGCCTTGTGCCCATGGTCTTCGCAAGACTGCGTCCAAGGCGCCCGAAAGCCCAAGGGAACCCAAACCCGGCCGACACTTGCAATCGCACATGCTCTCTGCAACACACCATCAATGCCGCCCAACGGGGCCAGCACGAGCAGTCATCCGCGGTCCCCTGGCCCTGCGCACGTTTGTCTTTGAAACCGAGCATCAATGCCACAGAAAGTGCCGGGGCGCCAGCTGGAGCCATCATCCGCGTTGCCATGGCTCGCTTGGCCTTGGCTTGCCAGGCCCCGACAGGAGCAATCGCGCATTTTCTTTGCAACCGACCATCAATGCCGCCCAACGGGGCCAGCACGAGCAGTCATCCGCGGTCCCCTGGCCCTGCGCACGTTTGTCTTTGAAACCGAGCATCAATGCCACAGAAAGTGCCGGGGCGCCAGCTGGAGCCATCATCCGCGTTGCCATGGCTCGCTTGGCCTTGGCTTGCCAGTCCCCGACACGAGCAATCGCGCATTTTCTTTGCAACCGACCATCAATGCCGCCCAACGAGGCCAGCACGAGCAGTCATCCGCGGTCCCCTGGCCCTGCGCACGTTTGTCTTTGAAACCGAGCATCAATGCCACAGAAAGTGCCGGGGCGCCAGCTGGAGCCATCATCCGACGTGCCATGGCTTTGGTCCCATGGTCTTCGCAACCGAGCATTCGTGACACCCGACGGGGCCAGGACACCAACCCTTCCGACAGGAGCATTCGCGCATGTTCTTTGGCCACACAAAGGCGCCAGCACGAGCAAAATCATCCGCGGTGCGGTGGCCTTGCACGGCCTTTTGTCTTTGGAACCAACCATCAGTGCCACGGGAAGTGCCGGAGTCCCGGCATCCGCGGTGCCAAGTCATTGCGCCCTTGGTCTCTGCAGCGGGGCATGCCGGGCACTCCCAACCATTGCAAGCAAGCAAGAAAGAAAGTAAGTAAGTAAGTAAGTATTACATATAGGGGCGGGACATGCGGGGAGATCAGCGAAACGTGCATTACGGGGCACACGCGTACCTACCGGGGCATACCGACCCCTATTGGGGCACACGTGTGCATATCGGGGCATACCGGGCCTATCGGGGCACACGCGTACATACCGGGGCATACCGAGCCCTACTGGGGCACACGTGCGCATATCGGGGCGTACCAAGCCTATCGGGGCATACGCATGTATCCCAAGGCATACCGAGTCTATCCGGGCATACGCGTTCATACCGGGGCGTAACGGGCCTATCGGGGCATACTTGGGCATATCCGGGCAAAAAATGCCCAAAACTTGCGCAACCTTGGCAACCGTGGTCCATTCCTCTCTATATGCCTAGCCTTGGCAACCGTGGTCCATTCCTCACTATATGCCATGGCCTTGTGCCCATGGTCTTCCCAAGACAGCGTCCAAGGCGCCCGGAAGGCCAAGGGAGCCCAACCCAGCGATGCCCTGCTATGGCAAGCCAAGGCCAAGCATTCCGGTGCCTATCCGGGCAAAAATGCGATTCCTCTCTATATGCCTAGCCTTGGCAACCGTGGTCCATTCCTCACCATATGCCATGGCCTTGTGCCCATGGTCTTCCCAAGACAGCGTCCAAGGCGCCCGGAAGGCCAAGGGAGCCCAACCCAGCAATGCCCTGCTTTGGCAAGCCAAGGCCAAGCATTCCGGTGCCTAACCTTGGCAACCGTGGTCCTTTCCTCACCATATGCCATGGCCTTGTGCCCATGGTCTTCGCAAGACATCGTCAGAGGCGCCCGGAAGGCCAAGGGAGCCCAACCCAGCAATGCCCTGCTTTGGCAAGCCAAGGCCAAGCATTCCGGTGCCTAACCTTGGCAACCGTGGTCCTTTCCTCACCATATGCCATGGCCTTGTGCCCATG
>NW_027518710.1:175000-180000 GCF_043159265.1 Tasmannia lanceolata
CAACGAGGCCAGCACGAGCAGTCATCCGCGGTCCCCTGGTCCTGCGCACGTTTGTCTTTGAAACCGAGCATCAATGCCACAGAAAGTGCCGGGGCGCCAGCTGGAGCCATCATCCGCGTTGCCATGGCTCGCTTGGCCTTGGCTTGCCAGTCCCCGACACGAGCAATCGCGCATTTTCTTTGCAACCGACCATCAATGCCGCCCAACGAGGCCAGCACGAGCAGTCATCCGCGGTCCCCTGGCCCTGCGCACGTTTGTCTTTGAAACCGAGCATCAATGCCACAGAAAGTGCCGGGGCGCCAGCTGGAGCCATAATCCGCGTTGCCATGGCTCGCTTGGCCTTGGCTTGCCAGTCCCCGACAGGAGCAATCGCGCATTTTCTTTGCAACCGACCATCAATGCTGCCCAACGAGGCCAGCACGAGCAGTCATCCGCGGTCCCCTGGCCCTGCGCACGTTTGTCTTTGAAACCGAGCATCAATGCCACAGAAAGTGCCGGGGCGCCAGCTGGAGCCATCATCCGCGTTGCCATGGCTCGCTTGGCCTTGGCTTGCCAGTCCCCGACACGAGCAATCGCGCATTTTCTTTGCAACCGACCATCAATGCCGCCCAACGAGGCCAGCACGAGCAGTCATCCGCGGTCCCCTGGCCCTGCGCACGTTTGTCTTTGAAACCGAGCATCAATGCCACAGAAAGTGCCCGGGCTCCAGCTGGAGCCATCATCCGACGTGCCATGGCTTTGGTCCCATGGTCTTCGCAACCGAGCATTCGTGACACCCGACGGGGCCAGGACACCAACCCTTCCGACACGAGCATTCGCGCATGTTCTTTGGCCACACAACGGCGCCAGCACGAGCAAAATCATCAGCGGTGCGGTGGCCTTGCACGGCCTTTTGTCTTTGGAACCAACCATCAGTGCCACGGGAAGTGCCGGAGTCCCGGCATCCGCGGTGCCAAGTCATTGCGCCCTTGGTCTCTGCAGCGGGGCATGCCGGGCACTCCCAACCATTGCAAGCAAGCAAGAAAGAAACTAAGTAAGTAAGTAAGTATTACATATAGGGGCGGGACATGCGGGGAGTTCTGCGAAACGTGCACTACGGGGCACACGCGTACCTACCGGGGCATACAGACCCCTATTGGGGCACACGTGTGCATATCGGGGCATACCGGGCCTATCAGGGCACACGCGTACATACCGGGGCATACCGAGCCCTACTGGGGCACACGTGCGCATATCGGGGCGTACCAAGCCTATCGGGGCATTCGCATGTATCCCAAGGCATACCGAGTCTATCCGGGCATACGCGTTCATACCGGGGCGTAACGGGCCTATCGGGGCATACTTGGGCATATCCGGGCAAAAAATGCCCAAAACTTGCGCAACCTTGGCAACCGTGGTCCATTCCTCACTATATGCCATGGCCTTGTGCCCATGGTCTTCACAAGACAGCATCCAAGGCGCCTGAAAGGCCAAGGGAGCCCAACCCAGCAATGCCCAGCCAAGGCCAGGCATTCCAGTGCCTGCCCGGGCAAAAACGCCCAAAGCATGCCCCATTCCTTAGCCTATCCAGGCAAAAACGCCCAAAACCAGCCCATTCCAGTGCCTATCCGGGCAAAAACGCCCAAAGCATGCCCATTCCTTAGCCTGTCCAGGCAAAAACGCCCAAAACCAGCACATTCCAGTGCCTATCCGGGCAAAAACGCCCTAAACCTGCGCATTCCAGCGCCCCGCAGCATGCCACCCTCCTATAGGGTTTGCGCAACCAACCCGCCTAACCACCAGTGGCAACCAAAGGTGCTGTTAGCGACGACTTCTGAAGACGCAACGAGACGCGACGGGTTTGCGCCCAGACGCGACGAGACGATGCGGGATCTGCGCCCAACCATGCCTACACCCGCCGACTTGTTGCGGGAGCTGCTTGCCCAAGCATGCCTAGCGTGCAAGGCCTGCGTGCCCAAGGTCTGTGTGCAAGGCTAGTGCCCAAGGCTAGTGCGCAAGGCTAGTGCCCAAGGCTAGTGAGCAAGGCCTGGGTGCAAGGCTAGTGTGCAAGGCTTGTATGCAAGGCTAGTGTGCAAGGCTGCTGTGCAAGGCTTGTGGGCAAGGCTGGTGCGCAAGGCTAGTGCCCAAGGGTTGTGTGCAAGGCTAGTGCCCAAGGCTAGTGCGCAAGGCTCGTGCCCAAGGCTAGTTCGCAAGGCTTGTGTGCAATGCTAGTGCGATGGGCCAGTGCCCAAGGCTTGTGAGCAAGGCTTGTATGCATGGCTTGTGCGCAAGGCTTGTGTCCAAGGCTTTTGTGCAAGGCTCGTGCGCAAGGCTAGTGTGCAAGGCTTGTGCGCATTGGCAGGTAGCCCACCACCATGCACGATCCAAATGCCACTCACGCGACAACACGGTGCCAAGCCGGGCATGGTGTGCACTCAAAACCAATCAACGGACAGAGGTCATGCGTCATGGGGGGGATCTAGCAAGGCCATGGGGAAGGTCATGGAGGACCTTGGAAGCAAGCGCAAGACGAGAGCGAATCGAACAAGGGGCCAGGACGGGGCCTTGTGCCCATGGTCTTCGCAAGACTGCGTCCAAGGCGCCCGAAAGCCCAAGGGAACCCAAACCCGGCCGACACTTGCAATCGCACATGCTCTCTGCAAGACACCATCAATGCCGCCCAACGGGGCCAGCACGAGCAGTCATCCGCGGTCCCCTGGCCCTGCGCACGTTTGTCTTTGAAACCGAGCATCAATGCCACAGAAAGTGCCGGGGCGCCAGCTGGAGCCATCATCCGCGTTGCCATGGCTCGCTTGGCCTTGGCTTGCCAGGCCCCGACAGGAGCAATCGCGCATTTTCTTTGCAACCGACCATCAATGCCGCCCAACGGGGCCAGCACGAGCAGTCATCCGCGGTCCCCTGGCCCTGCGCACGTTTGTCTTTGAAACCGAGCATCAATGCCACAGAAAGTGCCGGGGCGCCAGCTGGAGCCATCATCCGCGTTGCCATGGCTCGCTTGGCCTTGGCTTGCCAGTCCCCGACACGAGCAATCGCGCATTTTCTTTGCAACCGACCATCAATGCCGCCCAACGAGGCCAGCACGAGCAGTCATCCGCGGTCCCCTGGCCCTGCGCACGTTTGTCTTTGAAACCGAGCATCAATGCCACAGAAAGTGCCGGGGCGCCAGCTGGAGCCATCATCCGACGTGCCATGGCTTTGGTCCCATGGTCTTCGCAACCGAGCATTCGTGACACCCGACGGGGCCAGGACACCAACCCTTCCGACAGGAGCATTCGCGCATGTTCTTTGGCCACACAAAGGCGCCAGCACGAGCAAAATCATCCGCGGTGCGGTGGCCTTGCACGGCCTTTTGTCTTTGGAACCAACCATCAGTGCCACGGGAAGTGCCGGAGTCCCGGCATCCGCGGTGCCAAGTCATTGCGCCCTTGGTCTCTGCAGCGGGGCATGCCGGGCACTCCCAACCATTGCAAGCAAGCAAGAAAGAAAGTAAGTAAGTAAGTAAGTATTACATATAGGGGCGGGACATGCGGGGAGATCAGCGAAACGTGCATTACGGGGCACACGCGTACCTACCGGGGCATACCGACCCCTATTGGGGCACACGTGTGCATATCGGGGCATACCGGGCCTATCGGGGCACACGCGTACATACCGGGGCATACCGAGCCCTACTGGGGCACACGTGCGCATATCGGGGCGTACCAAGCCTATCGGGGCATACGCATGTATCCCAAGGCATACCGAGTCTATCCGGGCATACGCGTTCATACCGGGGCGTAACGGGCCTATCGGGGCATACTTGGGCATATCCGGGCAAAAAATGCCCAAAACTTGCGCAACCTTGGCAACCGTGGTCCATTCCTCTCTATATGCCTAGCCTTGGCAACCGTGGTCCATTCCTCACTATATGCCATGGCCTTGTGCCCATGGTCTTCCCAAGACAGCGTCCAAGGCGCCCGGAAGGCCAAGGGAGCCCAACCCAGCGATGCCCTGCTATGGCAAGCCAAGGCCAAGCATTCCGGTGCCTATCCGGGCAAAAATGCGATTCCTCTCTATATGCCTAGCCTTGGCAACCGTGGTCCATTCCTCACCATATGCCATGGCCTTGTGCCCATGGTCTTCCCAAGACAGCGTCCAAGGCGCCCGGAAGGCCAAGGGAGCCCAACCCAGCAATGCCCTGCTTTGGCAAGCCAAGGCCAAGCATTCCGGTGCCTAACCTTGGCAACCGTGGTCCTTTCCTCACCATATGCCATGGCCTTGTGCCCATGGTCTTCGCAAGACATCGTCAGAGGCGCCCGGAAGGCCAAGGGAGCCCAACCCAGCAATGCCCTGCTTTGGCAAGCCAAGGCCAAGCATTCCGGTGCCTAACCTTGGCAACCGTGGTCCTTTCCTCACCATATGCCATGGCCTTGTGCCCATGGTCTTCGCAAGACATCGTCCAAGGCGCCCAAAAGGCCAAGGGAGCCCAACCCAGCAATGCCCTGCTAGGGCAAGCCAAGGCCAAGCATTCCGGTGCCTAACCTTGGCAACCGTGGTCCTTTCCTCACCATATGCCATGGCCTTGTGCCCATGGTCTTCGCAAGACATCGTCCAAGGCGCCCAAAAGGCCAAGGGAGCCCAACCCAGCAATGCCCTGCTAGGACAAGCCAAGGCCAAGCATTCCGGTGCCTATCCGGGCAAAAACGCCCAAAGCATGCCCATTCCTTAGCCTATCCAGGCAAAAACGCCCAAAATCTGCACATTCTAGTGCCTATCCGGGCAAAAACGCCCACCAGCATGCCACCCTCCTATAGGGTTTGCGCAACCAACCAGCCTAACCACCAGTGGCAACCAAAGGTGCTGTTAGCGACGACTTCTGAAGACGCGACGAGACGATGCGGGATCTGCGCCCAGACGCGACGAGACGATGCGGGATCTGAGCCCAAGAATGCCTAGACCCGTCCACTTGATGCTGGATCTGCCCCCCAAGCATGCCTAGTGTGCAAGGACTGTGTGCAAGG
>NW_027518710.1:190000-217500 GCF_043159265.1 Tasmannia lanceolata
TTTCTTTGCAACCGACCATCAATGCCGCCCAACGAGGCCAGCACGAGCAGTCATCCGCGGTCCCCTGGCCCTGCGCACGTTTGTCTTTGAAACCGAGCATCAATGCCACAGAAAGTGCCCGGGCGCCAGCTGGAGCCATCATCCGACGTGCCATGGCTTTGGTCCCATGGTCTTCGCAACCGAGCATTCGTGACACCCGACGGGGCCAGGACACCAACCCTTCCGACACGAGCATTCGCGCATGTTCTTTGGCCACACAACGACGCCAGCACGAGCAAAATCATCAGCGGTGCGGTGGCCTTGCACGGCCTTTTGTCTTTGGAACCAACCATCAGTGCCACGGGAAGTGCCGGAGTCCCGGCATCCGCGGTGCCAAGTCATTGCGCCCTTGGTCTCTGCAGCGGGGCATGCCGGGCACTCCCAACCATTGCAAGCAAGCGAGAAAGAAAGTAAGTAAGTAAGTAAGTATTACATATAGGGGCGGGACATGCGGGGAGTTCT
Organism: Tasmannia lanceolata; assembly: GCF_043159265.1. Classification (NCBI taxonomy): domain Eukaryota; kingdom Viridiplantae; phylum Streptophyta; class Magnoliopsida; order Canellales; family Winteraceae; genus Tasmannia; species Tasmannia lanceolata. Next base: position 190,502 of record NW_027518710.1, read on the forward strand.
GCGAAACGTGCACTACGGGGCACACGCGTACCTACCGGGGCATACCGACCCCTATTGGGGCACACGTGTGCATATCGGGGCATACCGGGCCTATCAGGGCACACGCGTACATACCGGGGCATACCGAGCCCTACTGGGGCACACGTGCGCATATCGGGGCGTACCAAGCCTATCGGGGCATTCGCATGTATCCCAAGGCATACCGAGTCTATCCGGGCATACGCGTTCATACCGGGGCGTAACGGGCCTATCGGGGCATACTTGGGCATATCCGGGCAAAAAATGCCCAAAACTTGCGCAACCTTGGCAACCGTGGTCCATTCCTCACTATATGCCATGGCCTTGTGCCCATGGTCTTCACAAGACAGCATCCAAGGCGCCTGAAAGGCCAAGGGAGCCCAACCCAGCAATGCCCAGCCAAGGCCAGGCATTCCAGTGCCTGCCCGGGCAAAAACGCCCAAAGCATGCCCCATTCCTTAGCCTATCCAGGCAAAAACGCCCAAAACCAGCCCATTCCAGTGCCTATCCGGGCAAAAACGCCCAAAGCATGCCCATTCCTTAGCCTGTCCAGGCAAAAACGCCCAAAACCAGCACATTCCAGTGCCTATCCGGGCAAAAACGCCCTAAACCTGCGCATTCCAGCGCCCCGCAGCATGCCACCCTCCTATAGGGTTTGCGCAACCAACCCGCCTAACCACCAGTGGCAACCAAAGGTGCTGTTAGCGACGACTTCTGAAGACGCAACGAGACGCGACGGGTTTGCGCCCAGACGCGACGAGACGATGCGGGATCTGCGCCCAACCATGCCTACACCCGCCGACTTGTTGCGGGAGCTGCTTGCCCAAGCATGCCTAGCGTGCAAGGCCTGCGTGCCCAAGGTCTGTGTGCAAGGCTAGTGCCCAAGGCTAGTCCGCAAGGCTAGTGCCCAAGGCTAGTGAGCAAGGCCTGGGTGCAAGGCTAGTGTGCAAGGCTTGTATGCAAGGCTAGTGTGCAAGGCTGCTGTGCAAGGCTTGTGGGCAAGGCTGGTGCGCAAGGCTAGTGCCCAAGGGTTGTGTGCAAGGCTAGTGCCCAAGGCTAGTGCGCAAGGCTCGTGCCCAAGGCTAGTTCGCAAGGCTTGTGTGCAAGGCTAGTGCGATGGGCCAGTGCCCAAGGCTTGTGAGCAAGGCTTGTATGCATGGCTTGTGCGCAAGGCTTGTGTCCAAGGCTTTTGTGCAAGGCTCGTGCGCAAGGCTAGTGTGCAAGGCTTGTGCGCATTGGCAGGTAGCCCACCACCATGCACGATCCAAATGCCACTCACGCGACAACACGGTGCCAAGCCGGGCATGGTGTGCACTCAAAACCAATCAACGGACAGAGGTCATGCGTCATGGGGGGGATCTAGCAAGGCCATGGGGAAGGTCATGGAGGACCTTGGAAGCAAGCGCAAGACGAGAGCGAATCGAACAAGGGGCCAGAACGGGGCCTTGTGCCCATGGTCTTCGCAAGACTGCGTCCAAGGCGCCCGAAAGCCCAAGGGAACCCAAACCCGGCCGACACTTGCAATCGCACATGCTCTCAGCAACACACCATCAATGCTGCCCAACGGGGCCAGCACGAGCAGTCATCCGCGGTCCCCTGGCCCTGCGCACGTTTGTCTTTGAAACCGAGCATCAATGCCACAGAAAGTGCCGGGGCGCCAGCTGGAGCCATCATCCGCGTTGCCATGGCTCGCTTGGCCTTGGCTTGCCAGTCCCCGACACGAGCAATCGCGCATTTTCTTTGCAACCGACCATCAATGCCGCCCAACGAGGCCAGCACGAGCAGTCATCCGCGGTCCCCTGGTCCTGCGCACGTTTGTCTTTGAAACCGAGCATCAATGCCACAGAAAGTGCCGGGGCGCCAGCTGGAGCCATCATCCGCGTTGCCATGGCTCGCTTGGCCTTGGCTTGCCAGTCCCCGACAGGAGCAATCGCGCATTTTCTTTGCAACCGACCATCAATGCTGCCCAACGAGGCCAGCACGAGCAGTCATCCGCGGTCCCCTGGCCCTGCGCACGTTTGTCTTTGAAACCGAGCATCAATGCCACAGAAAGTGCCGGGGCGCCAGCTGGAGCCATCATCCGCGTTGCCATGGCTCGCTTGGCCTTGGCTTGCCAGTCCCCGACACGAGCAATCGCGCATTTTCTTTGCAACCGACCATCAATGCCGCCCAACGAGGCCAGCACGAGCAGTCATCCGCGGTCCCCTGGCCCTGCGCACGTTTGTCTTTGAAACCGAGCATCAATGCCACAGAAAGTGCCCGGGCTCCAGCTGGAGCCATCATCCGACGTGCCATGGCTTTGGTCCCATGGTCTTCGCAACCGAGCATTCGTGACACCCGACGGGGCCAGGACACCAACCCTTCCGACACGAGCATTCGCGCATGTTCTTTGGCCACACAACGGCGCCAGCACGAGCAAAATCATCAGCGGTGCGGTGGCCTTGCACGGCCTTTTGTCTTTGGAACCAACCATCAGTGCCACGGGAAGTGCCGGAGTCCCGGCATCCGCGGTGCCAAGTCATTGCGCCCTTGGTCTCTGCAGCGGGGCATGCCGGGCACTCCCAACCATTGCAAGCAAGCAAGAAAGAAAGTAAGTAAGTAAGTAAGTATTACATATAGGGGCGGGACATTCGGGGAGTTCTGCGAAACGTGCACTACGGGGCACACGCGTACCTACCGGGGCATACCGACCCCTATTGGGGCACACGTGTGCATATCGGGGCATACCGGGCCTATCAGGGCACACGCGTACATACCGGGGCATACCGAGCCCTACTGGGGCACACGTGCGCATATCGGGGCGTACCAAGCCTATCGGGGCATTCGCATGTATCCCAAGGCATACCGAGTCTATCCGGGCATACGCGTTCATACCGGGGCGTAACGGGCCTATCGGGGCATACTTGGGCATATCCGGGCAAAAAATGCCCAAAACTTGCGCAACCTTGGCAACCGTGGTCCATTCCTCACTATATGCCATGGCCTTGTGCCCATGGTCTTCACAAGACAGCATCCAAGGCGCCTGAAAGGCCAAGGGAGCCCAACCCAGCAATGCCCAGCCAAGGCCAGGCATTCCAGTGCCTGCCCGGGCAAAAACGCCCAAAGCATGCCCCATTCCTTAGCCTATCCAGGCAAAAACGCCCAAAACCAGCCCATTCCAGTGCCTATCCGGGCAAAAACGCCCAAAGCATGCCCATTCCTTAGCCTGTCCAGGCAAAAACGCCCAAAACCAGCACATTCCAGTGCCTATCCGGGCAAAAACGCCCTAAACCTGCGCATTCCAGCGCCCCGCAGCATGCCACCCTCCTATAGGGTTTGCGCAACCAACCCGCCTAACCACCAGTGGCAACCAAAGGTGCTGTTAGCGACGACTTCTGAAGACGCAACGAGACGCGACGGGTTTGCGCCCAGACGCGACGAGACGATGCGGGATCTGCGCCCAACCATGCCTACACCCGCCGACTTGTTGCGGGAGCTGCTTGCCCAAGCATGCCTAGCGTGCAAGGCCTGCGTGCCCAAGGTCTGTGTGCAAGGCTAGTGCCCAAGGCTAGTGCGCAAGGCTAGTGCCCAAGGCTAGTGAGCAAGGCCTGGGTGCAAGGCTAGTGTGCAAGGCTTGTATGCAAGGCTAGTGTGCAAGGCTGCTGTGCAAGGCTTGTGGGCAAGGCTGGTGCGCAAGGCTAGTGCCCAAGGGTTGTGTGCAAGGCTAGTGCCCAAGGCTAGTGCGCAAGGCTCGTGCCCAAGGCTAGTTCGCAAGGCTTGTGTGCAAGGCTAGTGCGATGGGCCAGTGCCCAAGGCTTGTGAGCAAGGCTTGTATGCATGGCTTGTGCGCAAGGCTTGTGTCCAAGGCTTTTGTGCAAGGCTCGTGCGCAAGGCTAGTGTGCAAGGCTTGTGCGCATTGGCAGGTAGCCCACCACCATGCACGATCCAAATGCCACTCACGCGACAACACGGTGCCAAGCCGGGCATGGTGTGCATTCAAAACCAATCAACGGACAGAGGTCATGCGTCATGGGGGGGATCTAGCAAGGCCATGGGGAAGGTCATGGAGGACCTTGGAAGCAAGCGCAAGACGAGAGCGAATCGAACAAGGGGCCAGGACGGGGCCTTGTGCCCATGGTCTTCGCAAGACTGCGTCCAAGGCGCCCGAAAGCCCAAGGGAACCCAAACCCGGCCGACACTTGCAATCGCACATGCTCTCTGCAACACACCATCAATGCCGCCCAACGGGGCCAGCACGAGCAGTCATCCGCGGTCCCCTGGCCCTGCGCACGTTTGTCTTTGAAACCGAGCATCAATGCCACAGAAAGTGCCGGGGCGCCAGCTGGAGCCATCATCCGCGTTGCCATGGCTCGCTTGGCCTTGGCTTGCCAGGCCCCGACAGGAGCAATCGCGCATTTTCTTTGCAACCGACCATCAATGCCGCCCAACGGGGCCAGCACGAGCAGTCATCCGCGGTCCCCTGGCCCTGCGCACGTTTGTCTTTGAAACCGAGCATCAATGCCACAGAAAGTGCCCGGGCTCCAGCTGGAGCCATCATCCGACGTGCCATGGCTTTGGTCCCATGGTCTTCGCAACCGAGCATTCGTGACACCCGACGGGGCCAGGACACCAACCCTTCCGACACGAGCATTCGCGCATGTTCTTTGGCCACACAACGGCGCCAGCACGAGCAAAATCATCAGCGGTGCGGTGGCCTTGCACGGCCTTTTGTCTTTGGAACCAACCATCAGTGCCACGGGAAGTGCCGGAGACCCGGCATCCGCGGTGCCAAGTCATTGCGCCCTTGGTCTCTGCAGCGGGGCATGCCGGGCACTCCCAACCATTGCAAGCAAGCAAGCAAGCAAGAAAGAAAGTAAGTAAGTAAGTATTACATATAGGGGCGGGACATGCGGGGAGTTCTGCGAAACGTGCACTACGGGGCACACGCGTACCTACCGGGGCATACCGACCCCTATTGGGGCACACGTGTGCATATCGGGGCATACCGGGCCTATCAGGGCACACGCGTACATACCGGGGCATACCGAGCCCTACTGGGGCACACGTGCGCATATCGGGGCGTACCAAGCCTATCGGGGCATTCGCATGTATCCCAAGGCATACCGAGTCTATCCGGGCATACGCGTTCATACCGGGGCGTAACGGGCCTATCGGGGCATACTTGGGCATATCCGGGCAAAAAATGCCCAAAACTTGCGCAACCTTGGCAACCGTGGTCCATTCCTCACTATATGCCATGGCCTTGTGCCCATGGTCTTCACAAGACAGCATCCAAGGCGCCTGAAAGGCCAAGGGAGCCCAACCCAGCAATGCCCAGCCAAGGCCAGGCATTCCAGTGCCTGCCCGGGCAAAAACGCCCAAAGCATGCCCCATTCCTTAGCCTATCCAGGCAAAAACGCCCAAAACCAGCCCATTCCAGTGCCTATCCGGGCAAAAACGCCCAAAGCATGCCCATTCCTTAGCCTGTCCAGGCAAAAACGCCCAAAACCAGCACATTCCAGTGCCTATCCGGGCAAAAACGCCCTAAACCTGCGCATTCCAGCGCCCCGCAGCATGCCACCCTCCTATAGGGTTTGCGCAACCAACCCGCCTAACCACCAGTGGCAACCAAAGGTGCTGTTAGCGACGACTTCTGAAGACGCAACGAGACGCGACGGGTTTGCGCCCAGACGCGACGAGACGATGCGGGATCTGCGCCCAACCATGCCTACACCCGCCGACTTGTTGCGGGAGCTGCTTGCCCAAGCATGCCTAGCGTGCAAGGCCTGCGTGCCCAAGGTCTGTGTGCAAGGCTAGTGCCCAAGGCTAGTGCGCAAGGCTAGTGCCCAAGGCTAGTGAGCAAGGCCTGGGTGCAAGGCTAGTGTGCAAGGCTTGTATGCAAGGCTAGTGCGCAAGGCTGCTGTGCAAGGCTTGTGGGCAAGGCTGGTGCGCAAGGCTAGTGCCCAAGGGTTGTGTGCAAGGCTAGTGCCCAAGGCTAGTGCCCAAGGCTAGTGCGCAAGGCTCGTGCCCAAGGCTAGTTCGCAAGGCTTGTGTGCAAGGCTAGTGCGATGGGCCAGTGCCCAAGGCTTGTGAGCAAGGCTTGTATGCATGGCTTGTGCGCAAGGCTTGTGTCCAAGGCTTTTGTGCAAGGCTCGTGCGCAAGGCTAGTGTGCAAGGCTTGTGCGCATTGGCAGGTAGCCCACCACCATGCACGATCCAAATGCCACTCACGCGACAACACGGTGCCAAGCCGGGCATGGTGTGCACTCAAAACCAATCAACGGACAGAGGTCATGCGTCATGGGGGGGATCTAGCAAGGCCATGGGGAAGGTCATGGAGGACCTTGGAAGCAAGCGCAAGACGAGAGCGAATCGAACAAGGGGCCAGGACGGGGCCTTGTGCCCATGGTCTTCGCAAGACTGCGTCCAAGGCGCCCGAAAGCCCAAGGGAACCCAAACCCGGCCGACACTTGCAATCGCACATGCTCTCTGCAACACACCATCAATGCCGCCCAACGGGGCCAGCACGAGCAGTCATCCGCGGTCCCCTGGCCCTGCGCACGTTTGTCTTTGAAACCGAGCATCAATGCCACAGAAAGTGCCGGGGCGCCAGCTGGAGCCATCATCCGCGTTGCCATGGCTCGCTTGGCCTTGGCTTGCCAGGCCCCGACAGGAGCAATCGCGCATTTTCTTTGCAACCGACCATCAATGCCGCCCAACGGGGCCAGCACGAGCAGTCATCCGCGGTCCCCTGGCCCTGCGCACGTTTGTCTTTGAAACCGAGCATCAATGCCACAGAAAGTGCCGGGGCGCCAGCTGGAGCCATCATCCGCGTTGCCATGGCTCGCTTGGCCTTGGCTTGCCAGTCCCCGACACGAGCAATCGCGCATTTTCTTTGCAACCGACCATCAATGCCGCCCAACGAGGCCAGCACGAGCAGTCATCCGCGGTCCCCTGGCCCTGCGCACGTTTGTCTTTGAAACCGAGCATCAATGCCACAGAAAGTGCCCGGGCTCCAGCTGGAGCCATCATCCGACGTGCCATGGCTTTGGTCCCATGGTCTTCGCAACCGAGCATTCGTGACACCCGACGGGGCCAGGAAACCAACCCTTCCGACACGAGCATTCGCGCATGTTCTTTGGCCACACAACGGCGCCAGCACGAGCAAAATCATCAGCGGTGCGGTGGCCTTGCACGGCCTTTTGTCTTTGGAACCAACCATCAGTGCCACGGGAAGTGCCGGAGACCCGGCATCCGCGGTGCCAAGTCATTGCGCCCTTGGTCTCTGCAGCGGGGCATGCCGGGCACTCCCAACCATTGCAAGCAAGCAAGCAAGCAAGAAAGAAAGTAAGTAAGTAAGTATTACATATAGGGGCGGGACATGCGGGGAGTTCTGCGAAACGTGCACTACGGGGCACACGCGTACCTACCGGGGCATACCGACCCCTATTGGGGCACACGTGTGCATATCGGGGCATACCGGGCCTATCAGGGCACACGCGTACATACCGGGGCATACCGAGCCCTACTGGGGCACACGTGCGCATATCGGGGCGTACCAAGCCTATCGGGGCATTCGCATGTATCCCAAGGCATACCGAGTCTATCCGGGCATACGCGTTCATACCGGGGCGTAACGGGCCTATCGGGGCATACTTGGGCATATCCGGGCAAAAAATGCCCAAAACTTGCGCAACCTTGGCAACCGTGGTCCATTCCTCACTATATGCCATGGCCTTGTGCCCATGGTCTTCACAAGACAGCATCCAAGGCGCCTGAAAGGCCAAGGGAGCCCAACCCAGCAATGCCCAGCCAAGGCCAGGCATTCCAGTGCCTGCCCGGGCAAAAACGCCCAAAGCATGCCCCATTCCTTAGCCTATCCAGGCAAAAACGCCCAAAACCAGCCCATTCCAGTGCCTATCCGGGCAAAAACGCCCAAAGCATGCCCATTCCTTAGCCTGTCCAGGCAAAAACGCCCAAAACCAGCACATTCCAGTGCCTATCCGGGCAAAAACGCCCTAAACCTGCGCATTCCAGCGCCCCGCAGCATGCCACCCTCCTATAGGGTTTGCGCAACCAACCCGCCTAACCACCAGTGGCAACCAAAGGTGCTGTTAGCGACGACTTCTGAAGACGCAACGAGACGCGACGGGTTTGCGCCCAGACGCGACGAGACGATGCGGGATCTGCGCCCAACCATGCCTACACCCGCCGACTTGTTGCGGGAGCTGCTTGCCCAAGCATGCCTAGCGTGCAAGGCCTGCGTGCCCAAGGTCTGTGTGCAAGGCTAGTGCCCAAGGCTAGTGCGCAAGGCTAGTGCCCAAGGCTAGTGAGCAAGGCCTGGGTGCAAGGCTAGTGTGCAAGGCTTGTATGCAAGGCTAGTGTGCAAGGCTGCTGTGCAAGGCTTGTGGGCAAGGCTGGTGCGCAAGGCTAGTGCCCAAGGGTTGTGTGCAAGGCTAGTGCCCAAGGCTAGTGCGCAAGGCTCGTGCCCAAGGCTAGTTCGCAAGGCTTGTGTGCAAGGCTAGTGCGATGGGCCAGTGCCCAAGGCTTGTGAGCAAGGCTTGTATGCATGGCTTGTGCGCAAGGCTTGTGTCCAAGGCTTTTGTGCAAGGCTCGTGCGCAAGGCTAGTGTGCAAGGCTTGTGCGCATTGGCAGGTAGCCCACCACCATGCACGATCCAAATGCCACTCACGCGACAACACGGTGCCAAGCCGGGCATGGTGTGCACTCAAAACCAATCAACGGACAGAGGTCATGCGTCATGGGGGGGATCTAGCAAGGCCATGGGGAAGGTCATGGAGGACCTTGGAAGCAAGCGCAAGACGAGAGCGAATCGAACAAGGGGCCAGGACGGGGCCTTGTGCCCATGGTCTTCGCAAGACTGCGTCCAAGGCGCCCGAAAGCCCAAGGGAACCCAAACCCGGCCGACACTTGCAATCGCACATGCTCTCTGCAACACACCATCAATGCCGCCCAACGGGGCCAGCACGAGCAGTCATCCGCGGTCCCCTGGCCCTGCGCACGTTTGTCTTTGAAACCGAGCATCAATGCCACAGAAAGTGCCGGGGCGCCAGCTGGAGCCATCATCCGCGTTGCCATGGCTCGCTTGGCCTTGGCTTGCCAGGCCCCGACAGGAGCAATCGCGCATTTTCTTTGCAACCGACCATCAATGCCGCCCAACGGGGCCAGCACGAGCAGTCATCCGCGGTCCCCTGGCCCTGCGCACGTTTGTCTTTGAAACCGAGCATCAATGCCACAGAAAGTGCCCGGGCTCCAGCTGGAGCCATCATCCGACGTGCCATGGCTTTGGTCCCATGGTCTTCGCAACCGAGCATTCGTGACACCCGACGGGGCCAGGAAACCAACCCTTCCGACACGAGCATTCGCGCATGTTCTTTGGCCACACAACGGCGCCAGCACGAGCAAAATCATCAGCGGTGCGGTGGCCTTGCACGGCCTTTTGTCTTTGGAACCAACCATCAGTGCCACGGGAAGTGCCGGAGACCCGGCATCCGCGGTGCCAAGTCATTGCGCCCTTGGTCTCTGCAGCGGGGCATGCCGGGCACTCCCAACCATTGCAAGCAAGCAAGCAAGCAAGAAAGAAAGTAAGTAAGTAAGTATTACATATAGGGGCGGGACATGCGGGGAGTTCTGCGAAACGTGCACTACGGGGCACACGCGTACCTACCGGGGCATACCGACCCCTATTGGGGCACACGTGTGCATATCGGGGCATACCGGGCCTATCAGGGCACACGCGTACATACCGGGGCATACCGAGCCCTACTGGGGCACACGTGCGCATATCGGGGCGTACCAAGCCTATCGGGGCATTCGCATGTATCCCAAGGCATACCGAGTCTATCCGGGCATACGCGTTCATACCGGGGCGTAACGGGCCTATCGGGGCATACTTGGGCATATCCGGGCAAAAAATGCCCAAAACTTGCGCAACCTTGGCAACCGTGGTCCATTCCTCACTATATGCCATGGCCTTGTGCCCATGGTCTTCACAAGACAGCATCCAAGGCGCCTGAAAGGCCAAGGGAGCCCAACCCAGCAATGCCCAGCCAAGGCCAGGCATTCCAGTGCCTGCCCGGGCAAAAACGCCCAAAGCATGCCCCATTCCTTAGCCTATCCAGGCAAAAACGCCCAAAACCAGCCCATTCCAGTGCCTATCCGGGCAAAAACGCCCAAAGCATGCCCATTCCTTAGCCTGTCCAGGCAAAAACGCCCAAAACCAGCACATTCCAGTGCCTATCCGGGCAAAAACGCCCTAAACCTGCGCATTCCAGCGCCCCGCAGCATGCCACCCTCCTATAGGGTTTGCGCAACCAACCCGCCTAACCACCAGTGGCAACCAAAGGTGCTGTTAGCGACGACTTCTGAAGACGCAACGAGACGCGACGGGTTTGCGCCCAGACGCGACGAGACGATGCGGGATCTGCGCCCAACCATGCCTACACCCGCCGACTTGTTGCGGGAGCTGCTTGCCCAAGCATGCCTAGCGTGCAAGGCCTGCGTGCCCAAGGTCTGTGTGCAAGGCTAGTGCCCAAGGCTAGTGCGCAAGGCTAGTGCCCAAGGCTAGTGAGCAAGGCCTGGGTGCAAGGCTAGTGTGCAAGGCTTGTATGCAAGGCTAGTGTGCAAGGCTGCTGTGCAAGGCTTGTGGGCAAGGCTGGTGCGCAAGGCTAGTGCCCAAGGGTTGTGTGCAAGGCTAGTGCCCAAGGCTAGTGCGCAAGGCTCGTGCCCAAGGCTAGTTCGCAAGGCTTGTGTGCAAGGCTAGTGCGATGGGCCAGTGCCCAAGGCTTGTGAGCAAGGCTTGTATGCATGGCTTGTGCGCAAGGCTTGTGTCCAAGGCTTTTGTGCAAGGCTCGTGCGCAAGGCTAGTGTGCAAGGCTTGTGCGCATTGGCAGGTAGCCCACCACCATGCACGATCCAAATGCCACTCACGCGACAACACGGTGCCAAGCCGGGCATGGTGTGCACTCAAAACCAATCAACGGACAGAGGTCATGCGTCATGGGGGGGATCTAGCAAGGCCATGGGGAAGGTCATGGAGGACCTTGGAAGCAAGCGCAAGACGAGAGCGAATCGAACAAGGGGCCAGGACGGGGCCTTGTGCCCATGGTCTTCGCAAGACTGCGTCCAAGGCGCCCGAAAGCCCAAGGGAACCCAAACCCGGCCGACACTTGCAATCGCACATGCTCTCTGCAACACACCATCAATGCCGCCCAACGGGGCCAGCACGAGCAGTCATCCGCGGTCCCCTGGCCCTGCGCACGTTTGTCTTTGAAACCGAGCATCAATGCCACAGAAAGTGCCGGGGCGCCAGCTGGAGCCATCATCCGCGTTGCCATGGCTCGCTTGGCCTTGGCTTGCCAGGCCCCGACAGGAGCAATCGCGCATTTTCTTTGCAACCGACCATCAATGCCGCCCAACGGGGCCAGCACGAGCAGTCATCCGCGGTCCCCTGGCCCTGCGCACGTTTGTCTTTGAAACCGAGCATCAATGCCACAGAAAGTGCCGGGGCGCCAGCTGGAGCCATCATCCGCGTTGCCATGGCTCGCTTGGCCTTGGCTTGCCAGTCCCCGACAGGAGCAATCGCGCATTTTCTTTGCAACCGACCATCAATGCTGCCCAACGAGGCCAGCACGAGCAGTCATCCGCGGTCCCCTGGCCCTGCGCATGTTTGTCTTTGAAACCGAGCATCAATGCCACAGAAAGTGCCGGGGCGCCAGCTGGAGCCATCATCCGACGTGCCATGGCTTTGGTCCCATGGTCTTCGCAACCGAGCATTCGTGACACCCGACGGGGCCAGGACACCAACCCTTCCGACAGGAGCATTCGCGCATGTTCTTTGGCCACACAACGGCGCCAGCACGAGCAAAATCATCAGCGGTGCGGTGGCCTTGCACGGCCTTTTGTCTTTGGAACCAACCATCAGTGCCACGGGAAGTGCCGGAGTCCCGGCATCCGCGGTGCCAAGTCATTGCGCCCTTGGTCTCTGCAGCGGGGCATGCCGGGCACTCCCAACCATTGCAAGCAAGCAAGAAAGAAAGTAAGTAAGTAAGTAAGTATTACATATAGGGGCGGGACATGCGGGGAGTTCTGCGAAACGTGCACTACGGGGCACACGCGTACCTACCGGGGCATACCGACCCCTATTGGGGCACACGTGTGCATATCGGGGCATACCGGGCCTATCAGGGCACACGCGTACATACCGGGGCATACCGAGCCCTACTGGGGCACACGTGCGCATATCGGGGCGTACCAAGCCTATCGGGGCATTCGCATGTATCCCAAGGCATACCGAGTCTATCCGGGCATACGCGTTCATACCGGGGCGTAACGGGCCTATCGGGGCATACTTGGGCATATCCGGGCAAAAAATGCCCAAAACTTGCGCAACCTTGGCAACCGTGGTCCATTCCTCACTATATGCCATGGCCTTGTGCCCATGGTCTTCACAAGACAGCATCCAAGGCGCCTGAAAGGCCAAGGGAGCCCAACCCAGCAATGCCCAGCCAAGGCCAGGCATTCCAGTGCCTGCCCGGGCAAAAACGCCCAAAGCATGCCCCATTCCTTAGCCTATCCAGGCAAAAACGCCCAAAACCAGCCCATTCCAGTGCCTATCCGGGCAAAAACGCCCAAAGCATGCCCATTCCTTAGCCTGTCCAGGCAAAAACGCCCAAAACCAGCACATTCCAGTGCCTATCCGGGCAAAAACGCCCTAAACCTGCGCATTCCAGCGCCCCGCAGCATGCCACCCTCCTATAGGGTTTGCGCAACCAACCCGCCTAACCACCAGTGGCAACCAAAGGTGCTGTTAGCGACGACTTCTGAAGACGCAACGAGACGCGACGGGTTTGCGCCCAGACGCGACGAGACGATGCGGGATCTGCGCCCAACCATGCCTACACCCGCCGACTTGTTGCGGGAGCTGCTTGCCCAAGCATGCCTAGCGTGCAAGGCCTGCGTGCCCAAGGTCTGTGTGCAAGGCTAGTGCCCAAGGCTAGTGCGCAAGGCTAGTGCCCAAGGCTAGTGAGCAAGGCCTGGGTGCAAGGCTAGTGTGCAAGGCTTGTATGCAAGGCTAGTGTGCAAGGCTGCTGTGCAAGGCTTGTGGGCAAGGCTGGTGCGCAAGGCTAGTGCCCAAGGGTTGTGTGCAAGGCTAGTGCCCAAGGCTAGTGCGCAAGGCTCGTGCCCAAGGCTAGTTCGCAAGGCTTGTGTGCAAGGCTAGTGCGATGGGCCAGTGCCCAAGGCTTGTGAGCAAGGCTTGTATGCATGGCTTGTGCGCAAGGCTTGTGTCCAAGGCTTTTGTGCAAGGCTCGTGCGCAAGGCTAGTGTGCAAGGCTTGTGCGCATTGGCAGGTAGCCCACCACCATGCACGATCCAAATGCCACTCACGCGACAACACGGTGCCAAGCCGGGCATGGTGTGCACTCAAAACCAATCAACGGACAGAGGTCATGCGTCATGGGGGGGATCTAGCAAGGCCATGGGGAAGGTCATGGAGGACCTTGGAAGCAAGCGCAAGACGAGAGCGAATCGAACAAGGGGCCAGGACGGGGCCTTGTGCCCATGGTCTTCGCAAGACTGCGTCCAAGGCGCCCGAAAGCCCAAGGGAACCCAAACCCGGCCGACACTTGCAATCGCACATGCTCTCTGCAACACACCATCAATGCCGCCCAACGGGGCCAGCACGAGCAGTCATCCGCGGTCCCCTGGCCCTGCGCACGTTTGTCTTTGAAACCGAGCATCAATGCCACAGAAAGTGCCGGGGCGCCAGCTGGAGCCATCATCCGCGTTGCCATGGCTCGCTTGGCCTTGGCTTGCCAGGCCCCGACAGGAGCAATCGCGCATTTTCTTTGCAACCGACCATCAATGCCGCCCAACGGGGCCAGCACGAGCAGTCATCCGCGGTCCCCTGGCCCTGCGCACGTTTGTCTTTGAAACCGAGCATCAATGCCACAGAAAGTGCCGGGGCGCCAGCTGGAGCCATCATCCGCGTTGCCATGGCTCGCTTGGCCTTGGCTTGCCAGTCCCCGACACGAGCAATCGCGCATTTTCTTTGCAACCGACCATCAATGCCGCCCAACGAGGCCAGCACGAGCAGTCATCCGCGGTCCCCTGGCCCTGCGCACGTTTGTCTTTGAAACCGAGCATCAATGCCACAGAAAGTGCCGGGGCGCCAGCTGGAGCCATCATCCGACGTGCCATGGCTTTGGTCCCATGGTCTTCGCAACCGAGCATTCGTGACACCCGACGGGGCCAGGACACCAACCCTTCCGACAGGAGCATTCGCGCATGTTCTTTGGCCACACAAAGGCGCCAGCACGAGCAAAATCATCCGCGGTGCGGTGGCCTTGCACGGCCTTTTGTCTTTGGAACCAACCATCAGTGCCACGGGAAGTGCCGGAGTCCCGGCATCCGCGGTGCCAAGTCATTGCGCCCTTGGTCTCTGCAGCGGGGCATGCCGGGCACTCCCAACCATTGCAAGCAAGCAAGAAAGAAACTAAGTAAGTAAGTAAGTATTACATATAGGGGCGGGACATGCGGGGAGTTCTGCGAAACGTGCACTACGGGGCACACGCGTACCTACCGGGGCATACAGACCCCTATTGGGGCACACGTGTGCATATCGGGGCATACCGGGCCTATCAGGGCACACGCGTACATACCGGGGCATACCGAGCCCTACTGGGGCACACGTGCGCATATCGGGGCGTACCAAGCCTATCGGGGCATTCGCATGTATCCCAAGGCATACCGAGTCTATCCGGGCATACGCGTTCATACCGGGTCGTAACGGGCCTATCGGGGCATACTTGGGCATATCCGGGCAAAAAATGCCCAAAACTTGCGCAACCTTGGCAACCGTGGTCCATTCCTCACTATATGCCATGGCCTTGTGCCCATGGTCTTCACAAGACAGCATCCAAGGCGCCTGAAAGGCCAAGGGAGCCCAACCCAGCAATGCCCAGCCAAGGCCAGGCATTCCAGTGCCTGCCCGGGCAAAAACGCCCAAAGCATGCCCCATTCCTTAGCCTATCCAGGCAAAAACGCCCAAAACCAGCCCATTCCAGTGCCTATCCGGGCAAAAACGCCCAAAGCATGCCCATTCCTTAGCCTGTCCAGGCAAAAACGCCCAAAACCAGCACATTCCAGTGCCTATCCGGGCAAAAACGCCCTAAACCTGCGCATTCCAGCGCCCCGCAGCATGCCACCCTCCTATAGGGTTTGCGCAACCAACCCGCCTAACCACCAGTGGCAACCAAAGGTGCTGTTAGCGACGACTTCTGAAGACGCAACGAGACGCAACGGGTTTGCGCCCAGACGCGACGAGACGATGCGGGATCTGCGCCCAACCATGCCTACACCCGCCGACTTGTTGCGGGAGCTGCTTGCCCAAGCATGCCTAGCGTGCAAGGCCTGCGTGCCCAAGGTCTGTGTGCAAGGCTAGTGCCCAAGGCTAGTCCGCAAGGCTAGTGCCCAAGGCTAGTGAGCAAGGCCTGGGTGCAAGGCTAGTGTGCAAGGCTTGTATGCAAGGCTAGTGTGCAAGGCTGCTGTGCAAGGCTTGTGGGCAAGGCTGGTGCGCAAGGCTAGTGCCCAAGGGTTGTGTGCAAGGCTAGTGCCCAAGGCTAGTGCGCAAGGCTCGTGCCCAAGGCTTGTTCGCAAGGCTTGTGTGCAAGGCTAGTGCGATGGGCCAGTGCCCAAGGCTTGTGAGCAAGGCTTGTATGCATGGCTTGTGCGCAAGGCTTGTGTCCAAGGCTTTTGTGCAAGGCTCGTGCGCAAGGCTAGTGTGCAAGGCTTGTGCGCATTGGCAGGTAGCCCACCACCATGCACGATCCAAATGCCACTCACGCGACAACACGGTGCCAAGCCGGGCATGGTGTGCACTCAAAACCAATCAACGGACAGAGGTCATGCGTCATGGGGGGGATCTAGCAAGGCCATGGGGAAGGTCATGGAGGACCTTGGAAGCAAGCGCAAGACGAGAGCGAATCGAACAAGGGGCCAGGACGGGGCCTTGTGCCCATGGTCTTCGCAAGACTGCGTCCAAGGCGCCCGAAAGCCCAAGGGAACCCAAACCCGGCCGACACTTGCAATCGCACATGCTCTCAGCAAAACACCATCAATGCTGCCCAACGGGGCCAGCACGAGCAGTCATCCGCGGTCCCCTGGCCCTGCGCACGTTTGTCTTTGAAACCGAGCATCAATGCCACAGAAAGTGCCGGGGCGCCAGCTGGAGCCATCATCCGCGTTGCCATGGCTCGCTTGGCCTTGGCTTGCCAGTCCCCGACACGAGCAATCGCGCATTTTCTTTGCAACCGACCATCAATGCCGCCCAACGAGGCCAGCACGAGCAGTCATCCGCGGTCCCCTGGTCCTGCGCACGTTTGTCTTTGAAACCGAGCATCAATGCCACAGAAAGTGCCGGGGCGCCAGCTGGAGCCATCATCCGCGTTGCCATGGCTCGCTTGGCCTTGGCTTGCCAGTCCCCGACAGGAGCAATCGCGCATTTTCTTTGCAACCGACCATCAATGCTGCCCAACGAGGCCAGCACGAGCAGTCATCCGCGGTCCCCTGGCCCTGCGCACGTTTGTCTTTGAAACCGAGCATCAATGCCACAGAAAGTGCCGGGGCGCCAGCTGGAGCCATCATCCGCGTTGCCATGGCTCGCTTGGCCTTGGCTTGCCAGGCCCCGACAGGAGCAATCGCGCATTTTCTTTGCAACCGACCATCAATGCCGCCCAACGGGGCCAGCACGAGCAGTCATCCGCGGTCCCCTGGCCCTGCGCACGTTTGTCTTTGAAACCGAGCATCAATGCCACAGAAAGTGCCGGGGCGCCAGCTGGAGCCATCATCCGCGTTGCCATGGCTCGCTTGGCCTTGGCTTGCCAGTCCCCGACACGAGCAATCGCGCATTTTCTTTGCAACCGACCATCAATGCCGCCCAACGAGGCCAGCACGAGCAGTCATCCGCGGTCCCCTGGCCCTGCGCACGTTTGTCTTTGAAACCGAGCATCAATGCCACAGAAAGTGCCCGGGCTCCAGCTGGAGCCATCATCCGACGTGCCATGGCTTTGGTCCCATGGTCTTCGCAACCGAGCATTCGTGACACCCGACGGGGCCAGGACACCAACCCTTCCGACACGAGCATTCGCGCATGTTCTTTGGCCACACAACGGCGCCAGCACGAGCAGAATCATCAGCGGTGCGGTGGCCTTGCACGGCCTTTTGTCTTTGGAACCAACCATCAGTGCCACGGGAAGTGCCGGAGTCCCGGCATCCGCGGTGCCAAGTCATTGCGCCCTTGGTCTCTGCAGCGGGGCATGCCGGGCACTCCCAACCATTGCAAGCAAGCAAGAAAGAAAGTAAGTAAGTAAGTAAGTATTACATATAGGGGCGGGACATGCGGGGAGTTCTGCGAAACGTGCACTACGGGGCACACGCGTACCTACCGGGGCATACCGACCCCTATTGGGGCACACGTGTGCATATCGGGGCATACCGGGCCTATCAGGGCACACGCGTACATACCGGGGCATACCGAGCCCTACTGGGGCACACGTGCGCATATCGGGGCGTACCAAGCCTATCGGGGCATTCGCATGTATCCCAAGGCATACCGAGTCTATCCGGGCATACGCGTTCATACCGGGGCGTAACGGGCCTATCGGGGCATACTTGGGCATATCCGGGCAAAAAATGCCCAAAACTTGCGCAACCTTGGCAACCGTGGTCCATTCCTCACTATATGCCATGGCCTTGTGCCCATGGTCTTCACAAGACAGCATCCAAGGCGCCTGAAAGGCCAAGGGAGCCCAACCCAGCAATGCCCAGCCAAGGCCAGGCATTCCAGTGCCTGCCCGGGCAAAAACGCCCAAAGCATGCCCCATTCCTTAGCCTATCCAGGCAAAAACGCCCAAAACCAGCCCATTCCAGTGCCTATCCGGGCAAAAACGCCCAAAGCATGCCCATTCCTTAGCCTGTCCAGGCAAAAACGCCCAAAACCAGCACATTCCAGTGCCTATCCGGGCAAAAACGCCCTAAACCTGCGCATTCCAGCGCCCCGCAGCATGCCACCCTCCTATAGGGTTTGCGCAACCAACCCGCCTAACCACCAGTGGCAACCAAAGGTGCTGTTAGCGACGACTTCTGAAGACGCAACGAGACGCGACGGGTTTGCGCCCAGACGCGACGAGACGATGCGGGATCTGCGCCCAACCATGCCTACACCCGCCGACTTGTTGCGGGAGCTGCTTGCCCAAGCATGCCTAGCGTGCAAGGCCTGCGTGCCCAAGGTCTGTGTGCAAGGCTAGTGCCCAAGGCTAGTGCGCAAGGCTAGTGCCCAAGGCTAGTGAGCAAGGCCTGGGTGCAAGGCTAGTGTGCAAGGCTTGTATGCAAGGCTAGTGTGCAAGGCTGCTGTGCAAGGCTTGTGGGCAAGGCTGGTGCGCAAGGCTAGTGCCCAAGGGTTGTGTGCAAGGCTAGTGCCCAAGGCTAGTGCGCAAGGCTCGTGCCCAAGGCTAGTTCGCAAGGCTTGTGTGCAATGCTAGTGCGATGGGCCAGTGCCCAAGGCTTGTGAGCAAGGCTTGTATGCATGGCTTGTGCGCAAGGCTTGTGTCCAAGGCTTTTGTGCAAGGCTCGTGCGCAAGGCTAGTGTGCAAGGCTTGTGCGCATTGGCAGGTAGCCCACCACCATGCACGATCCAAATGCCACTCACGCGACAACACGGTGCCAAGCCGGGCATGGTGTGCACTCAAAACCAATCAACGGACAGAGGTCATGCGTCATGGGGGGGATCTAGCAAGGCCATGGGGAAGGTCATGGAGGACCTTGGAAGCAAGCGCAAGACGAGAGCGAATCGAACAAGGGGCCAGGACGGGGCCTTGTGCCCATGGTCTTCGCAAGACTGCGTCCAAGGCGCCCGAAAGCCCAAGGGAACCCAAACCCGGCCGACACTTGCAATCGCACATGCTCTCTGCAACACACCATCAATGCCGCCCAACGGGGCCAGCACGAGCAGTCATCCGCGGTCCCCTGGCCCTGCGCACGTTTGTCTTTGAAACCGAGCATCAATGCCACAGAAAGTGCCGGGGCGCCAGCTGGAGCCATCATCCGCGTTGCCATGGCTCGCTTGGCCTTGGCTTGCCAGGCCCCGACAGGAGCAATCGCGCATTTTCTTTGCAACCGACCATCAATGCCGCCCAACGGGGCCAGCACGAGCAGTCATCCGCGGTCCCCTGGCCCTGCGCACGTTTGTCTTTGAAACCGAGCATCAATGCCACAGAAAGTGCCGGGGCGCCAGCTGGAGCCATCATCCGCGTTGCCATGGCTCGCTTGGCCTTGGCTTGCCAGTCCCCGACACGAGCAATCGCGCATTTTCTTTGCAACCGACCATCAATGCCGCCCAACGAGGCCAGCACGAGCAGTCATCCGCGGTCCCCTGGCCCTGCGCACGTTTGTCTTTGAAACCGAGCATCAATGCCACAGAAAGTGCCGGGGCGCCAGCTGGAGCCATCATCCGACGTGCCATGGCTTTGGTCCCATGGTCTTCGCAACCGAGCATTCGTGACACCCGACGGGGCCAGGACACCAACCCTTCCGACAGGAGCATTCGCGCATGTTCTTTGGCCACACAAAGGCGCCAGCACGAGCAAAATCATCCGCGGTGCGGTGGCCTTGCACGGCCTTTTGTCTTTGGAACCAACCATCAGTGCCACGGGAAGTGCCGGAGTCCCGGCATCCGCGGTGCCAAGTCATTGCGCCCTTGGTCTCTGCAGCGGGGCATGCCGGGCACTCCCAACCATTGCAAGCAAGCAAGAAAGAAAGTAAGTAAGTAAGTAAGTATTACATATAGGGGCGGGACATGCGGGGAGATCAGCGAAACGTGCATTACGGGGCACACGCGTACCTACCGGGGCATACCGACCCCTATTGGGGCACACGTGTGCATATCGGGGCATACCGGGCCTATCGGGGCACACGCGTACATACCGGGGCATACCGAGCCCTACTGGGGCACACGTGCGCATATCGGGGCGTACCAAGCCTATCGGGGCATACGCATGTATCCCAAGGCATACCGAGTCTATCCGGGCATACGCGTTCATACCGGGGCGTAACGGGCCTATCGGGGCATACTTGGGCATATCCGGGCAAAAAATGCCCAAAACTTGCGCAACCTTGGCAACCGTGGTCCATTCCTCTCTATATGCCTAGCCTTGGCAACCGTGGTCCATTCCTCACTATATGCCATGGCCTTGTGCCCATGGTCTTCCCAAGACAGCGTCCAAGGCGCCCGGAAGGCCAAGGGAGCCCAACCCAGCGATGCCCTGCTATGGCAAGCCAAGGCCAAGCATTCCGGTGCCTATCCGGGCAAAAATGCGATTCCTCTCTATATGCCTAGCCTTGGCAACCGTGGTCCATTCCTCACCATATGCCATGGCCTTGTGCCCATGGTCTTCCCAAGACAGCGTCCAAGGCGCCCGGAAGGCCAAGGGAGCCCAACCCAGCAATGCCCTGCTTTGGCAAGCCAAGGCCAAGCATTCCGGTGCCTAACCTTGGCAACCGTGGTCCTTTCCTCACCATATGCCATGGCCTTGTGCCCATGGTCTTCGCAAGACATCGTCAGAGGCGCCCGGAAGGCCAAGGGAGCCCAACCCAGCAATGCCCTGCTTTGGCAAGCCAAGGCCAAGCATTCCGGTGCCTAACCTTGGCAACCGTGGTCCTTTCCTCACCATATGCCATGGCCTTGTGCCCATGGTCTTCGCAAGACATCGTCCAAGGCGCCCAAAAGGCCAAGGGAGCCCAACCCAGCAATGCCCTGCTAGGGCAAGCCAAGGCCAAGCATTCCGGTGCCTAACCTTGGCAACCGTGGTCCTTTCCTCACCATATGCCATGGCCTTGTGCCCATGGTCTTCGCAAGACATCGTCCAAGGCGCCCAAAAGGCCAAGGGAGCCCAACCCAGCAATGCCCTGCTAGGACAAGCCAAGGCCAAGCATTCCGGTGCCTATCCGGGCAAAAACGCCCAAAGCATGCCCATTCCTTAGCCTATCCAGGCAAAAACGCCCAAAATCTGCACATTCTAGTGCCTATCCGGGCAAAAACGCCCACCAGCATGCCACCCTCCTATAGGGTTTGCGCAACCAACCAGCCTAACCACCAGTGGCAACCAAAGGTGCTGTTAGCGACGACTTCTGAAGACGCGACGAGACGATGCGGGATCTGCGCCCAGACGCGACGAGACGATGCGGGATCTGAGCCCAAGAATGCCTAGACCCGTCCACTTGATGCTGGATCTGCCCCCCAAGCATGCCTAGTGTGCAAGGACTGTGTGCAAGGCTAGTGTCCAAGGCTAGTGCCCAAGGCTTGTGTGCAGGGCTAGTGCCCAAGTGTCACGGGCCAAATATTTGAGCAACGGAAGAACCCGTGCGGCGCCCCAACATGCACGAATGCTAGGGCCAGCCTTCAATCCTGCAAGCCTTTAAAGGCCCTGCACGCCAACACCCCTTGATGCTTCAAAGGTGCACACAAACTCTAAGCTGTTCAACAGGCTACTTGGCTCAGATCTTGACATGCGCTTCTAGATACCCACACTCATGATCAGCCTGCATCACGAGTACATCGAACATAAGGCCTTGGGGCCTAATGCAAAGTCCATCGAGTACGAGGCATGACGATGCCACGCACCAATCCGCCAAGCACTAGGGCTTGGTCATCCAAGGAGCAAGATGCCCCATGGACTGATCCGCAAGGTGTGTACCTCGCGAGGGCAACCGAAGTCGCCCCGGCACGAACCCATGGAAGGCCTAGAGAATGGCCTACCCACGAGACGTACCGCGATGCAGAGGGGCAAACAGTATAAGAAGCCCCCTGCACCGGTCCGCCGCGCAATGCATGTGGGAACCCAACCCACATGCACTGTCTTTGGCCCCCATCCTCAACCAAAGAAACTGGAGCATCCCTATGGATAGCTCGCAGTCCGCACCCAAGCTCCCTTAGGGCACGCCTACGAGTTGAAGTATGATTTCCTACTGTGTGCAACAGACAGATGCACAAGCAAGTCCTCTTGCAACCCATGAGCAAGCCACCAAGGCTCCTGCCCACACCTGCTGGGCCTAACGGGGGAGAAGTCACAAGTCACAGGGTCACCTCCTCCTATAGTGTTTGGCCAACCAACCCCCTTAACCACCAGTGGCGACCAAAGGTGCTATAAACAACGCATTTCCAAGACGCAACGAGACGAGACGAGATGGATTTTAATACCGGTTGTGTCCTGAACTGTTTCCCCGTGACACTCCCCCACCTGATAACGTCGACGCCCTCGTCGACACTGAATGCTCTATGAAGCTCAGTTCCACAATAACAATGACTTCTCAATCTTGAAAGCAGCTGCCACTGGTGCTTCGACAATCAGCGTATTCTGACTTCTACTGCATACCACACTGCCTCAAGTTCTGCCAATCACTGCACTATAGCTCTGCTGGAGTTATCTTCAACAACGATGGTTTTCCCGGACTCCATCAAACTAGGCGAAGGTTTTCTGACGGTGCCTACAAACGCTGTGGATGACGTGCCATCACTTTCGGCACGGAAGGTTATGGCTCACCTACAACCGGATGACGTGCCACCACTTTCGGCACGGAAGGTTTTGGCTCACCTACAACCGGGTAGCGTGCCATCACTTTCAGCACGGAAGGTTTTGGCTCACCTACAACCGGATAACATGCCATCACTTTCGGCATGGAAGGTTTTGGCTCACCTACAACCGGATAACACGCCATCACTTTCGGCATGGAAGGTTTTGGCTCACCTACAACCGGGTAGCGTGCCATCACTTTCGGCACGGAAGGTTTTGGCTCACCTACAACCGGTTAACGTGCCAACACTTTCGGCACTGAAGGTTTTGGCTCACCTACAACCGGTTATGATGGTTCTGAGCACTCCACCAAACTCCATGAGGGCAGAGCGACCAGCTTGAATCATTTCTTCAAGCAACTCACAAGTTCCTCCTCAGCTACACTCGAGCTTCCTCTGGAGTGGTCTTCCGAAATGGCCAACTTGCACCGCTTCGTCTCTCCCTGAATGTGCCACCACTTCTGGCACAGCACCTGCCTCACTTTCGGCCAAGTGCAGCACTTGCCACCTGCAAAGTGCAAACCAACCACGGAGTCCACAAGCACTCCCAAGCAAAGAGACCACCACATCAGTCTCGCCTCCTCCTGAGGCCAAGAATCCCCTGTTGGGATCAATCAACTGCGACGCTTAGTCTTGCCTGCTTCGGTTCAACACTATAGAACTTGATTTGAACAATCAACCCTTATGCCACAAATGGTCTCCTTGGGCACTTGCGGCTAGTACTCACACTGCTAACCACCCCAAATATTCCATCATTCAGATTGAGCTGTCCTTTCAATTTCGACAAACTAAGATATTCTAAAGCAGCAAGAAACACACAAACATACCATGTCGTCCCATACCAACACAGTCTGCCCATATGCCATCTGAGCTCACCACACTGTCCCATATCAGCACAGCAAACCCATTATCAAATCTAAGCGGCCTTGGCGTTCGTTCCAAGGTCTTTCTGAGAAGAGCATCACGCATGCTCGATTGTAATTGTGAACTGCCATAAAAGTACTTCAGTCATTGACCAGCTCTTCATCCTGAGCATGTCTGCTAATTCGTCAAACTGGTTATGCCATCACACTGAGCAAGCAAATTCACTTCGGTGAGCGCTTTGGTGCCGACACGTTCGACACCTCATCTGATAGGGGAAGGCTTATACCAGCAGCCAACCCTTTTTTCATAGCAAGCCCTTAAGGCCATATGCTAACCCATCAATGTTAGTCAGCACTGCAACGGAGCATTCACAACTCCCCAACTGCCACTTCCGATCTCACACATCGGTGGGTCACTGAAAGATGCCAACCTGTTCGCTGATGGTTGCAGCTCTACCACTGTATCAAGCTTCGAGCAAATCCATTGAGCAATGCTTGAACAAACACTGATGGTACTAATCTTTCCAGGCCATCGCGCCTCTGTTGCACGACTCAAGTAGAATAAGTGAGAGTCCACAGAAAGGAACCTACCCACGCAATTTTAGCTCTTCTTCGGCTGACTAATGGACTTTCAAAGTGTTAGATTCAAAGACATCCGCAACTTAGCACTTCCAACTTGGAGTGCTAACATTCAAGCTCTTTCCAACTCCGCCACAACAGAAAGCATTTCCCGTTCCTTTGTGCAAAGCAACATGCACTAGAGATGCACTAATCATAGCCGCAAACACTGCCACTTGCTGCAACTATGCCAGCACAGACACCAACTGTATCATAGCTCCTTGAAAACTCTTGATTCATAACTGCTCTGATACCAACTGTCACGGGCCAAATATTTGAGCAACGGAAGAACCCGTGCGGCGCCCCAACATGCACGAATGCTAGGGCCAGCCTTCAATCCTGCAAGCCTTTAAAGGCCCTGCACGCCAACACCCCTTGATGCTTCAAAGGTGCACACAAACTCTAAGCTGTTCAACAGGCTACTTGGCTCAGATCTTGACATGCGCTTCTAGATACCCACACTCATGATCAGCCTGCATCACGAGTACATCGAACATAAGGCCTTGGGGCCTAATGCAAAGTCCATCGAGTACGAGGCATGACGATGCCACGCACCAATCCGCCAAGCACTAGGGCTTGGTCATCCAAGGAGCAAGATGCCCCATGGACTGATCCGCAAGGTGTGTACCTCGCGAGGGCAACCGAAGTCGCCCCGGCACGAACCCATGGAAGGCCTAGAGAATGGCCTACCCACGAGACGTACCGCGATGCAGAGGGGCAAACAGTATAAGAAGCCCCCTGCACCGGTCCGCCGCGCAATGCATGTGGGAACCCAACCCACATGCACTGTCTTTGGCCCCCATCCTCAACCAAAGAAACTGGAGCATCCCTATGGATAGCTCGCAGTCCGCACCCAAGCTCCCTTAGGGCACGCCTACGAGTTGAAGTATGATTTCCTACTGTGTGCAACAGACAGATGCACAAGCAAGTCCTCTTGCAACCCATGAGCAAGCCACCAAGGCTCCTGCCCACACCTGCTGGGCCTAACGGGGGAGAAGTCACAAGTCACAGGGTCACCTCCTCCTATAGTGTTTGGCCAACCAACCCCCTTAACCACCAGTGGCGACCAAAGGTGCTATAAACAACGCATTTCCAAGACGCAATCGCGCATTTTCTTTGCAACCGACCATCAATGCCGCCCAACGAGGCCAGCACGAGCAGTCATCCGCGGTCCCCTGGCCCTGCGCACGTTTGTCTTTGAAACCGAGCATCAATGCCACAGAAAGTGCCGGGGCGCCAGCTGGAGCCATCATCCGACGTGCCATGGCTTTGGTCCCATGGTCTTCGCAACCGAGCATTCGTGACACCCGACGGGGCCAGGACACCAACCCTTCCGACAGGAGCATTCGCGCATGTTCTTTGGCCACACAAAGGCGCCAGCACGAGCAAAATCATCCGCGGTGCGGTGGCCTTGCACGGCCTTTTGTCTTTGGAACCAACCATCAGTGCCACGGGAAGTGCCGGAGTCCCGGCATCCGCGGTGCCAAGTCATTGCGCCCTTGGTCTCTGCAGCGGGGCATGCCGGGCACTCCCAACCATTGCAAGCAAGCAAGAAAGAAAGTAAGTAAGTAAGTAAGTATTACATATAGGGGCGGGACATGCGGGGAGATCAGCGAAACGTGCATTACGGGGCACACGCGTACCTACCGGGGCATACCGACCCCTATTGGGGCACACGTGTGCATATCGGGGCATACCGGGCCTATCGGGGCACACGCGTACATACCGGGGCATACCGAGCCCTACTGGGGCACACGTGCGCATATCGGGGCGTACCAAGCCTATCGGGGCATACGCATGTATCCCAAGGCATACCGAGTCTATCCGGGCATACGCGTTCATACCGGGGCGTAACGGGCCTATCGGGGCATACTTGGGCATATCCGGGCAAAAAATGCCCAAAACTTGCGCAACCTTGGCAACCGTGGTCCATTCCTCTCTATATGCCTAGCCTTGGCAACCGTGGTCCATTCCTCACTATATGCCATGGCCTTGTGCCCATGGTCTTCCCAAGACAGCGTCCAAGGCGCCCGGAAGGCCAAGGGAGCCCAACCCAGCGATGCCCTGCTATGGCAAGCCAAGGCCAAGCATTCCGGTGCCTATCCGGGCAAAAATGCGATTCCTCTCTATATGCCTAGCCTTGGCAACCGTGGTCCATTCCTCACCATATGCCATGGCCTTGTGCCCATGGTCTTCCCAAGACAGCGTCCAAGGCGCCCGGAAGGCCAAGGGAGCCCAACCCAGCAATGCCCTGCTTTGGCAAGCCAAGGCCAAGCATTCCGGTGCCTAACCTTGGCAACCGTGGTCCTTTCCTCACCATATGCCATGGCCTTGTGCCCATGGTCTTCGCAAGACATCGTCAGAGGCGCCCGGAAGGCCAAGGGAGCCCAACCCAGCAATGCCCTGCTTTGGCAAGCCAAGGCCAAGCATTCCGGTGCCTAACCTTGGCAACCGTGGTCCTTTCCTCACCATATGCCATGGCCTTGTGCCCATGGTCTTCGCAAGACATCGTCCAAGGCGCCCAAAAGGCCAAGGGAGCCCAACCCAGCAATGCCCTGCTAGGGCAAGCCAAGGCCAAGCATTCCGGTGCCTAACCTTGGCAACCGTGGTCCTTTCCTCACCATATGCCATGGCCTTGTGCCCATGGTCTTCGCAAGACATCGTCCAAGGCGCCCAAAAGGCCAAGGGAGCCCAACCCAGCAATGCCCTGCTAGGACAAGCCAAGGCCAAGCATTCCGGTGCCTATCCGGGCAAAAACGCCCAAAGCATGCCCATTCCTTAGCCTATCCAGGCAAAAACGCCCAAAATCTGCACATTCTAGTGCCTATCCGGGCAAAAACGCCCACCAGCATGCCACCCTCCTATAGGGTTTGCGC
>NW_027518710.1:227500-233837 GCF_043159265.1 Tasmannia lanceolata
TTGCAACCGACCATCAATGCTGCCCAACGAGGCCAGCACGAGCAGTCATCCGCGGTCCCCTGGCCCTGCGCACGTTTGTCTTTGAAACCGAGCATCAATGCCACAGAAAGTGCCGGGGCGCCAGCTGGAGCCATCATCCGCGTTGCCATGGCTCGCTTGGCCTTGGCTTGCCAGTCCCCGACACGAGCAATCGCGCATTTTCTTTGCAACCGACCATCAATGCCGCCCAACGAGGCCAGCACGAGCAGTCATCCGCGGTCCCCTGGCCCTGCGCACGTTTGTCTTTGAAACCGAGCATCAATGCCACAGAAAGTGCCCGGGCGCCAGCTGGAGCCATCATCCGACGTGCCATGGCTTTGGTCCCATGGTCTTCGCAACCGAGCATTCGTGACACCCGACGGGGCCAGGACACCAACCCTTCCGACACGAGCATTCGCGCATGTTCTTTGGCCACACAACGACGCCAGCACGAGCAAAATCATCAGCGGTGCGGTGGCCTTGCACGGCCTTTTGTCTTTGGAACCAACCATCAGTGCCACGGGAAGTGCCGGAGTCCCGGCATCCGCGGTGCCAAGTCATTGCGCCCTTGGTCTCTGCAGCGGGGCATGCCGGGCACTCCCAACCATTGCAAGCAAGCGAGAAAGAAAGTAAGTAAGTAAGTATTACATATAGGGGCGGGACATGCGGGGAGTTCTGCGAAACGTGCACTACGGGGCACACGCGTACCTACCGGGGCATAGTGCGCAAGGCTAGTGCCCAAGGCTAGTGCCCAAGGCTAGTGCGCAAGGCTAGTGCCCAAGGCTAGTGAGCAAGGCCTGGGTGCAAGGCTAGTGTGCAAGGCTTGTATGCAAGGCTAGTGTGCAAGGCTGCTGTGCAAGGCTTGTGGGCAAGGCTGGTGCGCAAGGCTAGTGCCCAAGGGTTGTGTGCAAGGCTAGTGCCCAAGGCTAGTGCGCAAGGCTCGTGCCCAAGGCTAGTTCGCAAGGCTTGTGTGCAAGGCTAGTGCGATGGGCCAGTGCCCAAGGCTTGTGAGCAAGGCTTGTATGCATGGCTTGTGCGCAAGGCTTGTGTCCAAGGCTTTTGTGCAAGGCTCGTGCGCAAGGCTAGTGTGCAAGGCTTGTGCGCATTGGCAGGTAGCCCACCACCATGCACGATCCAAATGCCACTCACGCGACAACACGGTGCCAAGCCGGGCATGGTGTGCATTCAAAACCAATCAACGGACAGAGGTCATGCGTCATGGGGGGGATCTAGCAAGGCCATGGGGAAGGTCATGGAGGACCTTGGAAGCAAGCGCAAGACGAGAGCGAATCGAACAAGGGGCCAGGACGGGGCCTTGTGCCCATGGTCTTCGCAAGACTGCGTCCAAGGCGCCCGAAAGCCCAAGGGAACCCAAACCCGGCCGACACTTGCAATCGCACATGCTCTCTGCAACACACCATCAATGCCGCCCAACGGGGCCAGCACGAGCAGTCATCCGCGGTCCCCTGGCCCTGCGCACGTTTGTCTTTGAAACCGAGCATCAATGCCACAGAAAGTGCCGGGGCGCCAGCTGGAGCCATCATCCGCGTTGCCATGGCTCGCTTGGCCTTGGCTTGCCAGGCCCCGACAGGAGCAATCGCGCATTTTCTTTGCAACCGACCATCAATGCCGCCCAACGGGGCCAGCACGAGCAGTCATCCGCGGTCCCCTGGCCCTGCGCACGTTTGTCTTTGAAACCGAGCATCAATGCCACAGAAAGTGCCCGGGCTCCAGCTGGAGCCATCATCCGACGTGCCATGGCTTTGGTCCCATGGTCTTCGCAACCGAGCATTCGTGACACCCGACGGGGCCAGGACACCAACCCTTCCGACACGAGCATTCGCGCATGTTCTTTGGCCACACAACGGCGCCAGCACGAGCAAAATCATCAGCGGTGCGGTGGCCTTGCACGGCCTTTTGTCTTTGGAACCAACCATCAGTGCCACGGGAAGTGCCGGAGACCCGGCATCCGCGGTGCCAAGTCATTGCGCCCTTGGTCTCTGCAGCGGGGCATGCCGGGCACTCCCAACCATTGCAAGCAAGCAAGCAAGCAAGAAAGAAAGTAAGTAAGTAAGTATTACATATAGGGGCGGGACATGCGGGGAGTTCTGCGAAACGTGCACTACGGGGCACACGCGTACCTACCGGGGCATACCGACCCCTATTGGGGCACACGTGTGCATATCGGGGCATACCGGGCCTATCAGGGCACACGCGTACATACCGGGGCATACCGAGCCCTACTGGGGCACACGTGCGCATATCGGGGCGTACCAAGCCTATCGGGGCATTCGCATGTATCCCAAGGCATACCGAGTCTATCCGGGCATACGCGTTCATACCGGGGCGTAACGGGCCTATCGGGGCATACTTGGGCATATCCGGGCAAAAAATGCCCAAAACTTGCGCAACCTTGGCAACCGTGGTCCATTCCTCACTATATGCCATGGCCTTGTGCCCATGGTCTTCACAAGACAGCATCCAAGGCGCCTGAAAGGCCAAGGGAGCCCAACCCAGCAATGCCCAGCCAAGGCCAGGCATTCCAGTGCCTGCCCGGGCAAAAACGCCCAAAGCATGCCCCATTCCTTAGCCTATCCAGGCAAAAACGCCCAAAACCAGCCCATTCCAGTGCCTATCCGGGCAAAAACGCCCAAAGCATGCCCATTCCTTAGCCTGTCCAGGCAAAAACGCCCAAAACCAGCACATTCCAGTGCCTATCCGGGCAAAAACGCCCTAAACCTGCGCATTCCAGCGCCCCGCAGCATGCCACCCTCCTATAGGGTTTGCGCAACCAACCCGCCTAACCACCAGTGGCAACCAAAGGTGCTGTTAGCGACGACTTCTGAAGACGCAACGAGACGCGACGGGTTTGCGCCCAGACGCGACGAGACGATGCGGGATCTGCGCCCAACCATGCCTACACCCGCCGACTTGTTGCGGGAGCTGCTTGCCCAAGCATGCCTAGCGTGCAAGGCCTGCGTGCCCAAGGTCTGTGTGCAAGGCTAGTGCCCAAGGCTAGTCCGCAAGGCTAGTGCCCAAGGCTAGTGAGCAAGGCCTGGGTGCAAGGCTAGTGTGCAAGGCTTGTATGCAAGGCTAGTGTGCAAGGCTGCTGTGCAAGGCTTGTGGGCAAGGCTGGTGCGCAAGGCTAGTGCCCAAGGGTTGTGTGCAAGGCTAGTGCCCAAGGCTAGTGCGCAAGGCTCGTGCCCAAGGCTAGTTCGCAAGGCTTGTGTGCAAGGCTAGTGCGATGGGCCAGTGCCCAAGGCTTGTGAGCAAGGCTTGTATGCATGGCTTGTGCGCAAGGCTTGTGTCCAAGGCTTTTGTGCAAGGCTCGTGCGCAAGGCTAGTGTGCAAGGCTTGTGCGCATTGGCAGGTAGCCCACCACCATGCACGATCCAAATGCCACTCACGCGACAACACGGTGCCAAGCCGGGCATGGTGTGCACTCAAAACCAATCAACGGACAGAGGTCATGCGTCATGGGGGGGATCTAGCAAGGCCATGGGGAAGGTCATGGAGGACCTTGGAAGCAAGCGCAAGACGAGAGCGAATCGAACAAGGGGCCAGAACGGGGCCTTGTGCCCATGGTCTTCGCAAGACTGCGTCCAAGGCGCCCGAAAGCCCAAGGGAACCCAAACCCGGCCGACACTTGCAATCGCACATGCTCTCAGCAACACACCATCAATGCTGCCCAACGGGGCCAGCACGAGCAGTCATCCGCGGTCCCCTGGCCCTGCGCACGTTTGTCTTTGAAACCGAGCATCAATGCCACAGAAAGTGCCGGGGCGCCAGCTGGAGCCATCATCCGCGTTGCCATGGCTCGCTTGGCCTTGGCTTGCCAGTCCCCGACACGAGCAATCGCGCATTTTCTTTGCAACCGACCATCAATGCCGCCCAACGAGGCCAGCACGAGCAGTCATCCGCGGTCCCCTGGTCCTGCGCACGTTTGTCTTTGAAACCGAGCATCAATGCCACAGAAAGTGCCGGGGCGCCAGCTGGAGCCATCATCCGCGTTGCCATGGCTCGCTTGGCCTTGGCTTGCCAGTCCCCGACAGGAGCAATCGCGCATTTTCTTTGCAACCGACCATCAATGCTGCCCAACGAGGCCAGCACGAGCAGTCATCCGCGGTCCCCTGGCCCTGCGCACGTTTGTCTTTGAAACCGAGCATCAATGCCACAGAAAGTGCCGGGGCGCCAGCTGGAGCCATCATCCGCGTTGCCATGGCTCGCTTGGCCTTGGCTTGCCAGTCCCCGACACGAGCAATCGCGCATTTTCTTTGCAACCGACCATCAATGCCGCCCAACGAGGCCAGCACGAGCAGTCATCCGCGGTCCCCTGGCCCTGCGCACGTTTGTCTTTGAAACCGAGCATCAATGCCACAGAAAGTGCCCGGGCTCCAGCTGGAGCCATCATCCGACGTGCCATGGCTTTGGTCCCATGGTCTTCGCAACCGAGCATTCGTGACACCCGACGGGGCCAGGACACCAACCCTTCCGACACGAGCATTCGCGCATGTTCTTTGGCCACACAACGGCGCCAGCACGAGCAAAATCATCAGCGGTGCGGTGGCCTTGCACGGCCTTTTGTCTTTGGAACCAACCATCAGTGCCACGGGAAGTGCCGGAGTCCCGGCATCCGCGGTGCCAAGTCATTGCGCCCTTGGTCTCTGCAGCGGGGCATGCCGGGCACTCCCAACCATTGCAAGCAAGCAAGAAAGAAAGTAAGTAAGTAAGTAAGTATTACATATAGGGGCGGGACATGCGGGGAGTTCTGCGAAACGTGCACTACGGGGCACACGCGTACCTACCGGGGCATACCGACCCCTATTGGGGCACACGTGTGCATATCGGGGCATACCGGGCCTATCAGGGCACACGCGTACATACCGGGGCATACCGAGCCCTACTGGGGCACACGTGCGCATATCGGGGCGTACCAAGCCTATCGGGGCATTCGCATGTATCCCAAGGCATACCGAGTCTATCCGGGCATACGCGTTCATACCGGGGCGTAACGGGCCTATCGGGGCATACTTGGGCATATCCGGGCAAAAAATGCCCAAAACTTGCGCAACCTTGGCAACCGTGGTCCATTCCTCACTATATGCCATGGCCTTGTGCCCATGGTCTTCACAAGACAGCATCCAAGGCGCCTGAAAGGCCAAGGGAGCCCAACCCAGCAATGCCCAGCCAAGGCCAGGCATTCCAGTGCCTGCCCGGGCAAAAACGCCCAAAGCATGCCCCATTCCTTAGCCTATCCAGGCAAAAACGCCCAAAACCAGCCCATTCCAGTGCCTATCCGGGCAAAAACGCCCAAAGCATGCCCATTCCTTAGCCTGTCCAGGCAAAAACGCCCAAAACCAGCACATTCCAGTGCCTATCCGGGCAAAAACGCCCTAAACCTGCGCATTCCAGCGCCCCGCAGCATGCCACCCTCCTATAGGGTTTGCGCAACCAACCCGCCTAACCACCAGTGGCAACCAAAGGTGCTGTTAGCGACGACTTCTGAAGACGCAACGAGACGCGACGGGTTTGCGCCCAGACGCGACGAGACGATGCGGGATCTGCGCCCAACCATGCCTACACCCGCCGACTTGTTGCGGGAGCTGCTTGCCCAAGCATGCCTAGCGTGCAAGGCCTGCGTGCCCAAGGTCTGTGTGCAAGGCTAGTGCCCAAGGCTAGTGCGCAAGGCTAGTGCCCAAGGCTAGTGAGCAAGGCCTGGGTGCAAGGCTAGTGTGCAAGGCTTGTATGCAAGGCTAGTGTGCAAGGCTGCTGTGCAAGGCTTGTGGGCAAGGCTGGTGCGCAAGGCTAGTGCCCAAGGGTTGTGTGCAAGGCTGCTAGTGCGCAAGGCTCGTGCCCAAGGCTAGTTCGCAAGGCTTGTGTGCAAGGCTAGTGCGATGGGCCAGTGCCCAAGGCTTGTGAGCAAGGCTTGTATGCATGGCTTGTGCGCAAGGCTTGTGTCCAAGGCTTTTGTGCAAGGCTCGTGCGCAAGGCTAGTGTGCAAGGCTTGTGCGCATTGGCAGGTAGCCCACCACCATGCACGATCCAAATGCCACTCACGCGACAACACGGTGCCAAGCCGGGCATGGTGTGCATTCAAAACCAATCAACGGACAGAGGTCATGCGTCATGGGGGGGATCTAGCAAGGCCATGGGGAAGGTCATGGAGGACCTTGGAAGCAAGCGCAAGACGAGAGCGAATCGAACAAGGGGCCAGGACGGGGCCTTGTGCCCATGGTCTTCGCAAGACTGCGTCCAAGGCGCCCGAAAGCCCAAGGGAACCCAAACCCGGCCGACACTTGCAATCGCACATGCTCTCTGC